>NC_056725.1:1787170485-1787335485 GCF_019279795.1 Protopterus annectens | reverse complement strand
ACTGTTATAATTTCACCCAGTATATTTTCTCTACCTATGCTGGTCTTTTTGAAGGCAAACTAGGCAGGCTTCCAGTTGTGTACTCCATGAAGTTAGACCCAGATGTCAGCCCAGTTGTCAGGCCAGCCAGGAAAGTTCGAGTAGCTATGCAAAGCAGAGTCAAAGCTGAGCTAGATAAAATGGTGCAGCAAGGTGTAATCTGTCCAGTTGAAGAACCTGCTGAATGGGTATCCTCCATGGTAGTAGCTCATAAGAAAAGATCAGATGATATCAGAATATGTATTGATCCATGAGATCTGAACAAAGCACTGAAAAGACCTCATCATCCAATGGGTACAGTAGAAGAAATTGCAGCTCTGATACCAAATGCCACTGTTTTTTCTGTCTTAGCTGCAAAGAGTTCCTTTTGGCAAATTTTGCTTGACAAGAAGTCCTTGTTGCTCACTACATTCAGTACTCCTTTTGGCAGGTACAAATATTTGAGAATGACATTTAGTATAAATTCTGCCAGTGAAGTCTTTCAACGTGAAATGAAACAATTTTTTTCTGGGTATCCGCGTGCTATTATAGTAGATGATCTTTTAATGGGAGGTAATAGTGAAGCTGAGCATGACAGAAACCTCAAGAAAGTTCTGGAAACAGCATGTGAAGTGAATCTTAAGCTGAATCCTCAGAAGTGCAAGTTCAGGTTATGTGGAATTACTTATGCTGGTTATTTGTTTATCAGTTCAGGCTTCCAAGCAAGCAGCTATTCTTGAGATGCCACCTCCAGATAATGTTCAAGCCCTTCAATGCTGTCTTGGCATAGTTAACTATCTAGGCAAGTTCATTCCAGACTTAAGACAACTTTCAGACCACTTAGAAAGCTGACACATAAAGATGTATTCTGGTCATAGCTGGAACAGCACCAGAGACCACTGAATGCCCTGAAACAGAGAAGTGCCAGTCCACCAATTCTCAGATACTATGATGTTCACAAACCAGTTTCTCTTCCCTGTGATGCTTCGAAATATGGTCTTGGTGCAGTCATTTTTCAAGATGGTCAACCTGTTGCCTATGCATCCAGAACTCTAACCCAAACTGAAGTGCAGTATGTTCAGACAGAGAAAGAACTCTTGGCAATTGCGTTTGCATGTTCAAAATGTCATGATTATATTTATGGTCGACCTATCCAGATTGAAACAGACCACCAACCTCTAGTCACTATTTTGAGAAAGCCTATGCATACGGCTCCAGCCAGATTACAATATATAATGTTGAGACTGCAGAAGTACAATTTCAATCTTGTCTACACAAAAGGCAAATTTCTTTATCTTGCTGAAAGTTTATGCAGATCACCCAGAAATACCACTGAACAGCATGAGAATGAGCAACTTGATTTTGAAGTCATGGAAGTGAGAAATTTTTCTTCCACACATCTTTATGAGCTTAGAAATCACACAGCTTTGGGTCCTGTTCTTCAGAAGCTCAACCAGTTTATCAATCGAGGATGGCCATCAAAGCAATCTAGTTTACCTCAAGAAGTGCAACCTTATTTTCCTTACAGACATGAGATTTTGTCTGACAGTGGTATCATTATGAAAGGGCCAAAAGTCATTGTTCCAAAGTTCTTGCAACCAGAGTATATTACTATCTTGCATTGTGGCCACCCAGGAACTGAGTCTACCAAAAGGAGGGCGAGAGAACTAGTATTTTGGCCTTCTATGTCAGAATTCATTGAGAGAGTACTTTCATCTTGTTCTGGATGTAATAGTACAAAGCCACATCAACAGAAGGAACCACTAAATCTAAACCAGATTCCTGAACTACCTTGGTCGACAGTAGCCACTGACATTTTTGAATGGACTGGTCAACATTACTTGGTGTTAGTAGACTCTTGTTCTAATTGGTTCAAGATTGACCTACTTCCTAATCTAGCATCCAGTACTGTTGTTACTAAGATGAAGCATAATTTCGCAGTCCATGTTAGTCCGCGCAAAGTTATTTCTGACAATGGCACACAGTTTACTAGCCAGCTATTCAAAAGATTTGCTGAAGAGTGGGACTTTATCCATGTTACGAATACTCCTGAGTACCCACAGTCAAATGGTTTGGCAGAACATGCAGTTCAAAGTGTAAAACAGTTACTAGAGAAGTTGAAATGAGATAATAGTGATGTTTTCCTGAATCTCTTGAATCTCAGAAATATTCCTTATGATAAACATCTTAGTTCACCTGCCCAGAGACTTCTGTTGAGACAAATCAGAACCACATTACCAGTCATCCAAGTGTTAAGAATAACAGATCAGTGAAAGCCCATAAATTAAAGAAATGCTAAGCCCAGAAGTCTTATTACGATAAGTCCAGCAAACCACTCAATCCATTATGTGAACGAGAGACAGTGAGAATGCAAATGTGCAAAGGTTATGATCAGATTTGAGTCATGAAAAGTATTTGCCCAGAGCCAAAATCATACAATGTGGAAACACAAGGAATAGAGTTTAGTTGTAATCGGAAACATTTGATACCAGAGTATGAGCCTGTACCACAGCACCTAGCCTGTGAGAAAGACTCTTCATCTCAGAGTGAGTTGTCCAGCATTCCAGTTCCATAGGACGTTCCAGTAAACATCCATGTTCCTGAGATGAATCCTGAAATTCCTGATACGAGTTGTTCACCAAAGACTATCCCTGTTGTTAAACCCAGTCTGATTAGTATATTGCTAGATTAGGTCGCATTTCTAAACCATGTAACAGACACACGGCAACTTGGACATGAACATTGTGTTTGTTTATGATGTGTATATTATTGCATGTCTTATTCTAATGTCATTTCATTGAGGGCAATTTTTTTTAAGAGGGAGGATGTAGATCAATATGTATGCATGCATTTAAGAAGCTTTCTAAATGCTTGTGCAAGTGTATAAATACTCAGCATGTGTGGGCCCGACTGCCATTTTGTCGTAAGCTATTCAGATGTAAGCATGTATGTCTGTGTAGTCTGTCAGTTAATCACTTTGTTTATATTATGTAATACTGCCATCCATCCTGATGTGTTTATATGTAATAAAATATATAAACAAACTACCTTGCCTGTTTGTCATCTATACTAGAGAGGAGCGAGTGACACCTAGTATGATTAATGTACTGTAATCCTCAGTTATTTAGCAGAAAGTCAAACATTTTATGATGGAGAAGGCAAAACTATGAGGTGAAATCATGGATGTTCTGCAATATTCTGGACTGATGAGAGGCATCTAAAGAGGAGCAAGGCTATCTGAGAGGACATTCTCCCTGCAAAAGTGTGTGGGATACCTTTAGCTGTAGCTCAATGTACACTCTCTCCCTAGCACTTGGCTAGGTGAATTGCTGGGCTAGATCAGCAAGAAACAATCCCAAACCACTCCTGGTGGCTGTCTGAATGATATCCCCCCTTTAACATCCTCACCCCAGTAATTTGGAATGAATGGGGCTGATGACTGAGATTGCGGAGCAAAGATAAGTTTGCAAAAAAAGAATGGGGAGGTATGGAGTAGACAGATATAGGCATAATAGACAAGCAGAAAAAATCACTAAGCAAATCTACATTTTTGATATGTTGCACAATAAAGAAAAGACACTTTTCAATTATTCAGTGTTCTGGGTTTTAGCAGAGTAGCTCCAAAATATTTGTATTTATTAACAATTAATTCCAAGGGGGTCATTGCCACAGAATGACAATAAAAGATATACACTCCATTCCAAGACTGTATTATTACTTCTAATAGTGCTATTAAATATACTCAGCAAACATTGACTGTGTAATGAACTGTGCCATGGATCATGTGTTTATAACAAAAATAAACAAGCAGTATACTAAATAAAACTGATTAATGAAAAAATCATAAAAATTTAAGATAATTAACATTACTTGCTGTCAAAAGTAATTGGAGTAGCCAAAGAAATGTCAGAAAAGCATGCATCTTATATAGACTCAACCTGTAAAAAGTTCTAGAAATTATACATTTCTGAGTGCATCCAATGCCCACATTTCCAAATAAATTATTTATCCAGATTCATCAAGTGGTCCCATCTCCTCATGTTCACATAACATCCATTCAGTTCCTGCACACAGCCTTTCCAGTGATGGGGTCAGTGGATGTGATAAGTCATTGCAGATATAAACAAAGCAAAATAAACCCAGATAAACCCAGAGAAACACTGAGGAGATAAAGATGAACATGAACATGAAGTTAAAATGATGATGTCCCCCCATAATCTCAAAAATTGTGGTAAAGCTGAACTGCCAGGTGAAATATTGAGTCCAATTACAAGGAATGAATTCCAAAGTGATTAATAGTCTGTGATCCCTTTGTTTTTGGGCTTCTGAAGGCAAACTATTGGTCAGTCCTGTTAAAAGTAAAGTCATGCTCTTTGCTATCACATGGAAATTAACTTCTTTAAACAAAATTTCCCTGACTGAAAGACAGCAACAATAACCCCATCCCTAATGGTACCAAACAAAGATATCTAGGCCCAACCCTTGATCCAAAATTAACTTTTAGTACATACAGATCTTAGCACTATGAAAGTGCTAACTCAACTTAAACTTAGCTAAAGGAATGCCCTCATCAAGAACTGCCACTTGTAAGAATGTACTGATTCCTAATCTTGATTATGGCCTCCCAATACTGTGTCTCCATTCTTCATAAAACACATACTTCAAACTCTTGAAAATAATATATTAGGTTTGCACTCCTAGCTGATCAGTTGTCACATCTTCCAAGACTGAAAATGGCTTCTTATCCCCATTCAGGGTACCCACCTTCTGCCTTCCTTCCATTTTAAAATTTTAAAGTTAGGTTGTTGCCTATCACTAAGGCAAAAGCTTGACATTAGTGAACCAAACTACTCTGTCAGCCATACACAGGATGAAATTATCACCTTAAACAAACCTCCCTTTAATGTGGAAAGAGCTTTCTCAAGGATAGGTCCTGCTACCTGTAACCATCTGCCTATTGAGGTAAAAAATCTTCAGACACTATTGAATTTCAAAAAGGCTCTTGAGGCCTACTTATAAAAGGAAGCTGAGTGTGCACAGTTGACTTTCTCTTATGTTTATAACTAAGTTTTGTTCCTTCTTACAGTAACTTAGATTGCCTAATACATACATGTTTTTCTTGTTAATTATCTGCATTTATTACTGAAATAAATGTTATTTCCACTGTATCAATTATCATTTTCTTCTTAAAATATTTTTTATTGCAAGTGGCTGAGGAGGAGTATGCATGTCTTGGGAAGATGAACGTGACCTAACTGACGCTAGGGCAAATCCCTTTGGAGGCCATCGTGTATTGCCCTGATTTGTCAGGTAGCGAACCTATGAATTGTAGTGGGGGGACATAAGTGGGATGATGTGGACAGTGATTCTATAGCTCTGCCAAGTTAAGAACCCCTTTCCATAATTATCCCAGATCCTCTCTCATGTACTGTCTCTATTATTTTCTGAATTGGATCATTGGGGGATCTGGCGTAAATCCTCCACTTTCTCCAGATCAGTGTCCAATATGAGAGATACTGCCATGGAGTTCAGATGTGCTCTTTTGCATTTTTTTCTTCCATAATACACTTGGAGGGGATTCATCTGAGGACTTTGAAGAGGGTTGTGCCACAGACACATAGGACCATAGGCAGCTTACCTTCCCTCTATCCCATCATCTGGGAAAACTACCCAAGCACCAATGCACTGGCCCAATGCTTCCTGGAATTCATCAATTCCAATGCCCTGGACCAGCACATTTTTACGCCCATTAGAGGAAGCAACATCCGTGACCTGGTTATTACTAACATGGGCAACCGTTGCAATACACTAATAGTCAATTCCTCCCTGGTTAGATCTGACCACAAACTAATCACCATGGAAATCCACATCACACCCACACCCCCACCCCGCAAAGGTTTCCACCATGAAAAACTTCTCCAAAGCTGACTTTGGACTCCTAAAAACAGAGGTGGCTAACATCACGGCACCCATGCCAATAGAAAATAGATGCATGACTGCCAAATCATACACCAATGCACTGTACAAACACATACATAAATGCATGGAACTAGCCATACCCAACAGAACCAAGATGCTCTCCTCCAAAAAAAGGAAGCCAGTCTGGTGGTCCCCTGCCATTAATAAACTCTACAACAGAAGGAAGAAACTATTGCAGAAAAAGGTGAAGTCTCAAGACTAAAAGAATTGCCTTATTAGCCTCAACAAAAAGTTGAGATCCCTCATCAAAACCTCCAAAGCCAGCTATGAAGGCAGAATTGCGGCAGGCACTAAAAACAACCACAAAGTCTTCTTTAGTTACATCAAGAATCTCCATGGCAATACCCAGATTTGCTCTGAGTTACTGCACAATGGTACCTCCTATACTGAGCTAACAGATATTGCCAGCATACTGGCTGACAGATTCAGTGCCAACTTTACCCATTTATCCCCCCCAAAGGCCCGTCTCTATACCAGAAGAATGCCAGGCAACCTGCATTACTGCAGCACAGGTTAAAGCTGCATTGTCTAAGGCCAAGAATACAGCTTCCACGGGACCTGGCAATATACCTGGCTGTGTTCTACATGAATTACAAAGTGAACTGGCACCACATCTGTGTGCTCTGTTCACTCACAGCCTCACCTCAGGCTTTGTCCCTAATGAATGGCACACTGCTACAGTCATCCCTCTTCATAAAGGAGGAGCTACTACAGACCCTGGAAATTATTGCCCCATTAGCCTGACGAGACTGATTTGTAAAGCTAGGGAATCTCCAAACTCTAGATCCCACACAATTTGTTTTTTTGAAAGGGAGATCATGCCTGCTCAACCTGGTTGACATCTTTGAGTCAATCACCAGAGCATTGGATGAAGGTAAGGCAGTTCATACAGTTTACCTCGGTCCGGCCAAGGCCTTTGATGCCATTCTTCACTCAGGAATTATTGATAAACTCACCAAACTAGGCATCAACCCCTATATCATTAGGTGGGTTGCAAACTGGCTCACAGATAGAACACACACTGTGAAAGTAGCGGACTCCAGGTCAGACTGCCGACCAGTCACAAGTGGAGTCCCACAGGGATTGGTCGTGGGTCCTCTCCTGTTTGGCATCTACTTCTCAGAAGTCCAGGCCAACACGGAAGGACTCTGGCTAACCAAAGTCATAGATGACTGTAAGATGGGAGCCATTATTAACTCCCCAAGTGATGAAGACATCCTACAGAAAGGCGTCACTGAGACCAATGTCTGTTGTCAAAACCATGGCCTTAAGCTTAATGCCAAAAAATGCGTCGTCATCCCCTTTGGGAAAAACTCAGTTCCCACTAATTACCACATCAATGGGAGCCCATTGAACACTGAAGGTGTTATAACAGATCTGAGGACACAGTTTGACAGCAATCTCTCCTTTGACCACCACATTGCCACTATGGCAGAAAGTCCTTCTATGTGTCACGTCTCATTACCAAGGGTTTTGCATCCAGGAAGAAAGAGGTCATCATTTCTCTCTACTCTTCCCTCATTAGACCAATCGTAGAGTATAATGCCCCATTTGGCATGTACCTCACTAGACAGCTGCAGCAGCTGGAGAAGCCACAAAAGTACCTCAAGAAGAAGATCCTAGGTCTTAAACACATGTCCTACATGGACAGACTCAAAAAAACTCCAGCTATTCTCTGTCTCATATCGTCTACTAAGAGGCAATCTCTGGTTGACTTACAAAGCCATGTCTGACCCAAATCTGTTAGAAATGCTACATCTAAAGAAATCCCAATCCCTCCATACCACACACTCCAGAGACCTGAACCTTATTACCATAATCAACAGAACATGCTGGAGGGACAGATTCATAATCCAAGGACTGCCCATGCTCTGGAATAGACTTCCTATACATGTCAAGCAGAGCACCTCATCAGCCCTCTTCAAGTGAAATCTTGATGAGTGAATGGGAAATAGAAAATTCACCCCGGGGATCACTTCAGTGGCTCTACTTGATAGAGACACTGGGAACTAATGACGGGTGGCACAATGCCAAGGCACTTCTATGGGCTAGGCTTGTAAAGGCTCCAGGGCCATTAGCCTAGTACACACCTATAAACCCATGTACCTATGAAAGGAATAAGGTGCCTGACTGATAGGTGCCCTGGGCTGTGTCAACACGGAAGCAGAATTTGGGGATCTATCAAAATCATGGTTTGTACATAGTCCATCTCCTTGCCTCTAGCTCTCAGTATTGAAGCCACTGGAGCTGAAGACTGCAGCCTCCCAGTGGATGTCAAAGCTCAAGACATTGATGCCATCTCTGATGGAAGGAGTCATACTATCAGTGTTAATGCTGATGCTGAGGGAGGCTTCAGCACTGAAGGTTCAAAGGTGAATTTGGCTGGTGCCATGAGCAACACTAAAGACACTGAAGCTGATGTCAGAGTCAGTCCTGTGATATCAGTCATTGTCTCCAAAAAAAAAAAAAGCACTGAAACAACTGGAACCAAAGAAGGCACCAAAGCCAATGGGACAACCCCTTCAGTGTGACACATGAGTTTGATGGAATATTGTTGGCTCCATGTCCCCCAGTACCAAGACTGGCCTAGGAAAATTCTGCCATCAAGGGTAATGGCCTTTCTCTAGCTGCTCTAAAAACAGAAGGGTAAGAGAAGATGCCCATCTCAATATGTGCCTTGACAAACCCTTCATCATCTTGTCCCAGTTAAAGTAAGTGAAAGAGCTAAGGAGAGACCTAGCTAATCTAACAGACATGGTAAGGGAAAACCTTCTTTCTTTCTTTTGCTGACTTCCTCCCTGGACTTCTGCATTCTGCCACCAGCTTTCCTTACATACCTTATTTTCATACCTGTCTTGGCTGCATATATGTTCTATAGTCCTCGCACATGCTATTTTGAGGTGCTGCTATTATTCTTCAGCTTCACCTCTTCCCTCTTTCCATTCCTTCTTGAGCTTCTAGAGCTCTGAGTAATTCCCTAAACTGTTGTATTTTTTTCTCCAGTGAGCTTCCAGGTCTTCAGCCTGGTCTCTGTTGACCTTAGAGCCTTGTCTAACCACTGCTTGCAGAAGACTGTGTCAACTAATGGTTTATGCTGTGAGCTCATTGCTTCACTGTGGATGACTTTGAAGTCGCTGATTCTAATCCAATGCCCTTTCTTTACTAGAGGAAATCTACCTGATCTGTGTGTTGGTATGTGATCTTGTGACTGTCTCTCGTTGTGAGCAATGTGATGGCCACCATCCATTTGCCAGACATAAATCTAGAATGGCCTCTCCTTCTTCTTTTGTATTCTTGTTGTCTCACCCATTTGGACCTAGACACTCCTCATAACCTATTATGACTGTCCTCATATGTGCATTCTGGACTGCCATTATAAACACCAACCCACATTGTGTTACTTTATTTAGAAGGTCCTGTGAGTCCCTAAATGCACTCTTTTCCTCTCTATCTCAACCATTCTATGGAGAATTGGCTGAAATTATCATTTCACTGGAGTCTGTGTGCCACAAGTCTGTCACAACAATCCCCACACTATTTCTAATCTGTCTTCACTCTGAGTTGTAGACTCTGGCTCCCAAATGGCTTTGCTGCAATGCCCTTTCATCTTGTCTTCTGAATACAGAAGATGCCCAGCCTCCTCCTTCTCATCATATCATCTACTTCCAAGCTGAGAATGAAGTTTTATTAAGTACAGCAATCCTTAGTTTATGTTTTACAGGTTGATTGTTTTTTTTGCCCAGTTTTTGCTCAACAGAGATATTCCAAGTAACTACTTGACAGCTTGACACCAACCAGCCAATAGCTAACTGACCCAGTAATGATGGGCTTTATGGCAGGCACACATTGGCTGGCCAATAGAGACATATAGACCCAATCCCACCATCAGCATGGGTCCCCTGTGACCTGTCATGTCCCTTGATCTTATGTACATTTTTGGTAGCTTTAATCATTGTGGCTAAATAAAGCCAATTTTTACACCATTGAGTGAATTGCCCTGACATGATCTGGAGTCTGTGATCTGTATTCACCCATCTAAAGGATATAGCCAACCACAGCTTATACATAAAGGTATTGGTCTGTATAACCCCCCCCCCCACCAACAAATAGGCACCATCTTATGAAAGGTTAAATTATCTGGATTTGTATAGTGTCTCGTACAGACATTTAAGATGAGACCTTGTTCAGGTGTACAGAGCATTTTGAGACAACTACCTGTGAGAGTGTCTGTGGTTATCCAAAAGTAGAAGAGAATCATCAGACAACCTATGTAGAAACCTATATAGGACTGAGAGGGATACTAATTGGTTCTCTGAGAGAGCAACTGATGATTGGACTAGACTGCTAAATGACATTAAAGCAAGCACTACTTTAGATATTTTTAAGAAAAGGCTTGCGCTCATTATGGAAATAACTGTTTTGATATATTGGCAGGCTAGAAAAGTACTGCCCTTGCCTGAGAAAGATTGTTTGTATGTATATATGTGTGATGATATGGGCTAGTGCCAGCATAGCCAGCTGGAGTTTTGTAAAGAATGATGTGTCCTTTGAATATCGAACAGATTTATAGAAGATGCTTGTGTTGCAAATGTATTAGAACTGTATGGCATTTGAATATCAAACTGATTTGCACAAAAGTTTATGTTACAAATAGGTTCATAGGTAGGTACTAGGCTATTGGCCCTAGAGCCTATATAAGCCTATCCAAAAAAGGTACCCTGACTTTCGCCACCCAAGAAAATTATTTTCCTGTGCCCCTGTCGAGCAGAGCCACAGAGGTGATCCCCGGGGTGAATTTCCTATTTTCCATCCAATCATCAAGATTTTTCTTGAAGAGTGCTAATGAAGAGCTTTGTTTGATATAGATAGGTAGTTAGTTTGTTCCAGGGTATGGGAAGTCTCTGGGACAGGAATCTATCCCTCCAGCATGTTCTGTTTATTGTAGTGATAAGGTTTAGGTCCCTAGAGCGTGTAGCTTGGAGGGATTGGGATATCTTTAAGTGGAGTATGTCCAGCAGCTCTGGGTTTGACATAGCTTGGTATGTTAGGCAGAGATCGCCTCTGAGTGGGCGATAAGCGATAGAGTAAAGCTGTAGTTTTTTGAAACGGTCTGCGTAGGGCATCTGTTTGAGGCTAGTAATCTTTTTTGTGAGGTATTTTTGCAGCCTTTCCAGTTGTAGATGTCTTGTGAGGGACATAGCAAAAGAGGTGTTGTACTCTATAATGGGTCTAATGAGTGATGAGTAGAGGGGAATAATGACATCTTTTTTCCTGGACGAGAAACCTTTTGTGATGAGGTGTGCAATGTAGAAGGATTTCCTAACTACTGTGGCAATGTGATTATCAAAGGAGAGACTACTGTCCACCTGTGTCCCAAGGTCTCTTATCACACTTTCGATGTTAAGTAGACTACCACCTATGTGGTAGCTCATGGGTACAGAGTTTTTACCAAAGGGGATGACAATGCACTTTTTGGCATTGAGCTTGAGGCCATGGCTTTGACTTAAGGCATCTGTCTCAGTGAGGCCCTTTTGTAGGATGTCCACATCATTAGGAGTTTCGATTATGGCTCCCAGTTTACAGTCATCTGCGAACTTCATTAGCCAAAGACCTTCTATGTTAGCCTGCACTTCAGAAATACCATACCAAACAGGAGAGGGCCCAGGACTGAACTCTGTGGTACTCCACTTGTCACTGGTCTGAAGTCAGATTTAGAGTCTGCTACTTTCACAGTGTTGGTTCTGTCATTGAGCCAGTTGACAACCCATCTTCTGACATAGGGATTTATACCTAGTTTAGTGAGTTTATCTATAATTCCAGAGTGGGGGATGGTGCCAAAAGCCTTGGCAAGATCTAGATAGGCTGTCTGAACCACCTTACCCTCATCTACAACTTTGGTGACTGCTTCAAAGAAGTCTATCATGTTTAGGAGACATGATCTGCCTTTTACAAACCCGAACTGGGTGGGGACAAGAATTTGGAGATTACTAATGTCTTTGCTTATAAGTTCCATGATGATACATTCCATGGCCTTGTAGACCAGGCTCATTAGGCTAATGGGGCAGTAGTTCTCGGGGTCCGTGGTGGCTCCCCCTTTGTGAAGTGGATAACCATCGCTGTGCGCCATTCAGTGGACACAAAGCCTGATATGAGGCTATGATTGAACATGGTGCTTAGGTGGGGTGCCAGTTCATTCTGTAGTTCATGTAGAACGCAGCCTGAGATGTTGTCAGGTCTCATGGATGCTGTGTTCTTGGCTTTGGAGAGTGTGTTTTTTACCTGTGCAGCTATGATTACAGGAACTTTGCTTTCTTTCAGTATAGAGACGGGCCCTTTAGGGGGTGAGAGGGGGATAAAATTAGTACTCAACCTATCTGCCAGGATCAGTTGGTTCTGTATATTTACTGCCATTGTGCTGTAACTCAGAGCAGATCTGAGTGTTGCCATTGAGATTCTTGTCATAGCTATAGAATGCTTTGTGGTTGTCTTTAGAATCAGTGGCAATTTTGTTTCCGTAACTAGCTTTGGAGGATTTTATGAGGGATCTCAGCTTCTTACTGAGGCTGATCAGGGAGTTCCTCCAATCATGGGATTTTACTCTTTTTTGCAACAGTTTCTTTCTTCTGTTGTAGAGTTTGTTTATGGCAGGGGACCACCAGATTGGCTTCCTTTTTTTTGGAGGATAGCATCTTGGTTCTGTTAGGGATAGCCCAATCCATGCATTTTTGTAAGTGCTTATAAAGTGCATTTGTGAAGGATTCAGCAGTCGTACCTCTATTATCCATCTGCATGGGTGTCGTGAAGTTTGCCACTTCTGTTTTAAGAAACGTGAAGTTGGCTTTGGAGAAATTTTTACGGTGGTTTTCCTAATGGGTGGGGTGGGATGTTTACGTCTAGGGTGAATAGCTTGTGGTCGGATCTGACCAACAAGAAAGTGACCTCTGGTGTGGAACACCGGTCGCCCATGTTGGTAATGACCAGATCTAGGATATTGCTGCCCCTAGTGGGGGTGTGGATAAGTTGATCCAAGGCATTGAAATTTATGAATTCCAGAAAACGCTGAGCAAAAGAGTTGGTACATGAGTAGTTTTCCCAGTTAATTTCGGGGTAGTTGAAATCACCCATTATTAGGGTGTTGGGTTGTACCCTAATATTTTCCAGTGTATCAAGAAATGATGAGTGGGAATTATGGGGCATAGTGGGGGATCTGTAGCAAGTTACAATTTGGATTGCAGTCTTGCCCAGAGTTAGTTGCACTTGGATAATCTCGGATGCATTATGCGGAGCAACTAGCCTGGAGGTGTGGATATCCTTAATGAATATGGACACGCCTCCGCCTTTAGTGTTTCAGTCCAGATTAAGTGGCCGAAAGGTGTGGTATGAATTATATCCTGGTAATGTAGGGGTGCTCTCTGGATTATATGTAAATGTATTAGAACTGTATGGCATTTGAATATCAAACTGATTTGTACAGATGCTCATGTTACAAATGTATTAGAATTGTATGGCACTTGAAAATCAAAATGTGTTTGTAAAGTTGCTAATGTTAAAATGTATAATCACTGGGTCCTGCTGGACAGAGAAGGAATATACATGTGAGATTGTATGTATATATGTTAGCAAAGGACACTGGAAGAGAAGGGGTTAAACAGCTAGCTTACTTTTTATTTTAAGAAAAATAGTTTTAATGGGGCCACCTGTTGGGCCATAGAAGTGCTTATCTCACAGCTCTGAATAGGACTGGAGACAACATTTCTGGAAGAAGCCTTTGTTCATTAGCTCAGTAAAAAGAGGGAAAGCCCCAGGCATTGTCATAAACATTAGCAAAACTTTAGATATGTATCTTATCACATTTACCATATTTCCCCGAAAATAAGACTGGGTCTTGTACCCCCCCCCCCGCCAGGGCTTATTATCAGGAGATGCCTTATTTACCCCCCTCCCCGTACAACAATCTACATTTATTCATGTACAAAAACTGACATTTATTCATGTACACAAATTGACATTTATTTATGTACAAAAACTGACATTTATTCATGTACACAAATCGGCTTTTATTCATGTACACAAATTAACATTTATTTGGTACTTTTCCATTATTGAGCAACAGTTCTAGGTAACGCGTTAACAGTTGTGTGCGAATTCTACATAAGCAGTGCAACAAACATTTCAACTTCAGAATATCTACACCTTGGCTTTCACAGTGCAATATTTCATGCTTAACAGAAAGTGCAGAAAAATCGCAATACATGTGTATTGGAGGAGGTGAATAAAACAGGTGAAAAACTGCCACTTTCTGAGTGGTGATGCTTTCTTTATTCCTTACCCAAACCATAAGAGAAGAATGATGGAAAGTCATAAAAATTAAGTTTGGGAACTAGTGGCCTTACTCTGTAATTATCCCTTGATAATGAAACGTTACCTTAATACAATAAAGTCAAAAAACTGACAAGAGCTTGCTGGGAGCTGAAAGTAGAAGGATTCCTTTCATTTGCCCCGATAATTGAAAAGTTATTCAAATACAGTCATGTCATCTTCTTCTGGAACATTGTTATAAGTTTTCAACCCTCGAATTCTGGCCTGAATTTCTTGTGACTCCATTTCCTGTAGAACCATTGGCCCCAATCTGTCATGCCTAGCAATAGAGCTCTCCTTAAATGAGCACTGCTTGTCGATGTAGCCTGCTCTTAGTGCATTGGCAACACAGCTGTCAGTCATTTTATCCCATGTATTTGTCACCCAGGTCATGACCTCTTGCAGGCAAGGCTTCACAAGTTCCCACACTGATTTATCTCCATTATATTTTCAATGTAGTCTTTGAGTTCCATGCGCAAATGGTCCTTAAATGGCTTGCTTATTGCAGTTTCAAGAGTCTGGAGATAGGCAGTCATTCCTGAGGGAATCATTATTTGATCTATTCTTCTCTGTGCAAGGAAGTTCTTCATGTCTTTAGCGCAGTAAGTGCTGGCTGAATCCCAGACAAGCAGACCTCTTTAGCCACCTTGCAAAACAAGTTGCAGCATTACATTGACCCACTTCCTTATAACTGTTTGTGTGCACTAGGCTTTTTCAGTTTCAAGAATGTAAATGCCTGAAACATGTTCAATCCTATCTTTCTTTCCCTTACTAATGATTAGAGGTGGGATTTTCTTTCTATCTAGACAAATTGCCAAAATACAGGTAATATGTGCACTTTTGTAACCAGTGGAGGGAATGTATTTTGATGAGGCACCCCTCTGATCAATTGTTGTTTGAGATCCTTGGCCCATAAACACTGCAGTTTCATCTATAGCAATCATGTTGGAGAGTTAGTATTTAGAAATGTCAATGCCATCAACAAAGGACTTGAATCCAAGTGCACGTTTAATACCTTCAGTATCCTCCAGTTTGATAAATACTCCAAAAAGTGCCAGAAACTGTGGAAACACCAATACTTCCAATATGTACCAAGGAATAATAACCACACAGGAAATTGAGTCACAAAAACACTGTATTAATGCACTTGAAACTGATACACCATATACGCGTTTTCGTCCTTACACGTAGGACTTCATCCTCCAGTTTGAACAGTGCTGTCGATCTACTAAGAGACAGTTCATATCGCTGAAGGAAGCCATCCAGCCAATGTTGTGATGCCTTGAATTCTTCTGGGGATATTTCTAACTGTGGTGCCATTGCAACACACTACATGGATATTAGCCAGAGTCAGGATTAAACCCTGTACATAGTAGTTGAAGACCTTAACCATTATGTCAACCATGCCTCCCTTTAGGACATATTGCTATCTAAAATTAATGCTGCCAGTATGCAATTAAAAACTTACTGCCAACTAAATGCCTAAGTCACATGGCTTTCTTAGACATTAGCTGAAGAGAAAACAAAAGCTCTGTAACTACTATGATCACCACAAAAATATTCTACTAGGAATTACTATGCTACTCTAACTGTTGGAAAAAAGAAAAACAAGTTTATCTGCCCAGTTTTCTTAGTGAAGTAATAGTCTCCAAAAAAGTTTTTAGCTGCCCAATTTTTTTAGTAAAGTAGTAGTCTTCAATTTTTGATAGGCTCACACAATGCTGCTTATTCTGTGCAAATGAGATCTGGAGAAAGACAGAGGAAAGCATGAGGGTTTATGGGAGTGTGAGCAATGTGGAAGTGTGAGTGACTGCTGGGTTATGAGGAGTCTGATCTTAGGAGAGCCCTATGGATGCTGAATTGCATGCCGCCTATGGTAACCAGTCCTACCAATAAAGTGAATGAACTGGATCATGTATGATCCATTACTTCCACCACTTTGTGCTCCTTTGTGTTCATTAATAGCTTCACTTTGTTCTGAAACAGTATTTACATCAAAGAAGTTTGTAAGAATTATGCATGATAATTAAAAAGAAAAGTTTGACTCTTCCCATGTGCTGGCATGTTTGATCAACAGCGTTAATGCATTTTCTTCTAGGATAGAACCAAATATCATAAGATTACATAAGCCCTTTCTTAATCAATCTAACAAGCCAAACTCAAACTGAATGCCTTACTGCCATGATGATAACATCATGCACCGGTAACAAAATCTGCCTCTGAAGAGCATAAAACAAACTGTAGTTTCCTTACAATGCCTTACTGCTCTATAGTTGCAGTAGCAGCTAAAACCCAAAATGCCAACCACCACCTGCAATTTCCACTGCAAGATGAGAAGCTTGTCTTTTCACCCTCCTACTTAAGCCATCTCTGGAAATAACAATATCATCTGTATTACTCAGCATGATGTGCACCAACTATAGCCATATAGAAGCAGACAGTTAGCTCTTCTCCATGAAAACCCAACATCTAACCACACCTGAATTAACAAGGGACCATCCAGAAAGTGATTTACTCTTCTACAATCACCCTGTGTCTTGCACTAAGAGAGTAAAAAGTCCAATCACAGGAGGAGAAACATCTTCATTAGTCTCTCAATGAGCATCAGGTTGTAATGCTGAGTTCAGGAATTATGGAAAACAACGACGACTCTAGAGAGCAACAGTAAATACTGGCAATATTTGCTGTTTTTGCAGGAGGGTAAGCCTATACGTGCCAAAATGTGGGGAACACACTACCTATATATGCTAACTCTAAGACTACCATACATCACAGAAAAGGGATAATTGCAAGATGCAGCAATCTTGGACTTCCTATATGTAAGACCCCATTCTCACACATTCAGTCTTGCTATTCCAAGACTCGAATTTCTGAGTCTCAGAATTTAAACTGTTACTATTTCATTAACTCATTGCACTATCTGGCAAAACTTATTTTATATGTATGAACCTAACTTGGCAAAACCTATTCCACCACCGAGGAAAGCAAGCACATTCTGCCATAGTAACTCCACCTTGGTTTCTCGATGAAGGCTTGTGCTGACTACAGAATAATGGGCTATGTCTGTACTATGACTAGTATCTGCTCAATGCTCACAAACCAAGCTTGATGTCTAGAGCAGTAGTACCCAAATCCTAGAAGTGGATTGACATAAACTAAGTGCAAGCCAACAAATGTGCTAGATGTCACCCAAGTCTGCCCCTTTCTTCAGATTTCCTTAATGCCCACAAACATCCCATAAGACTCAGAAAATAAGCAATGCATCTAGATCAAATATCATTCTACATTGAAAAATGCATTCTAGCAAGGCATCTACATTGCTAACAGCAGACTAAAATGTTAATGAACAGATTAGTATGAATGTGATTTGTCTTTGTATTTCTTATTCCCCTGCAGACTTGTGATGAGCCATGTCTCCAAATCCCAGGAGTGGATTAATGACACAATTCACCGTATCTCAGTCTGACCACATTTTTTGCTGACCTGTCTCTCTCCCTCTGGTAATGTTCTGCTATACTTGCTTCTTCTCATTTATCTGTTTTTTTTTCGGGTCTATATTACAACGTCGAACTCACTGGAGTCTGAACATTGTAATATCAAACCCAAATGTTTGAAACATGAAAATAGCGAAGCCATGGAACACTGATTTTTTTCCCAGGGAAAAAAAATTGGTGGGCCGTTTTCACAGCTTTGCTATTTCCTCCACTCTGGTGCGATCTCAGAGTTGGTATATTTAAGTAGGGGGTGTGGGGGACACATCCCCCCCGTTCGCCCCCACATTAGTTTAAGTTTAAAGTGTACGTGTTTTTTTTTTTTTGTACCGGAACAGTGATTTTTTTTCTCTGGGAAAAATATCACAGTTCGGTGTTTTTGTACTTTTTGGGTTTCGAACTTAACAGTTCGATATTACATCATTCGAACTCCTGTGAGTTCAACAATGTAATATAGATCCATTTTTTTCTATCCTGCTATGCAAATTTCTGTTTATATCCTGTAGAGGTCAGAGTTTTTCCAGTTATCCTCTATAGTTCAAGTCTATATCTGCAGTTGAAAGGAACATGGTTGTAATCTACTGGCTTACGATTTTGCTTTCCTTTTATTTTCTGTTTTTTGCATGGATTTTCTTTGCTAAATGGGAGAGCTTTATGTCAAGACCAGAGGTGGTCTTGGATCTAAGACTCTTGCATCTAACTCCCATAGGATCATAGGAAGTTAATAGGCTAATGCTACAAGTCCAGCCAAGTTCTACCCTTATTTCCACAATCAACACCTATTGCCTCTGTCCAAGAGGGACACAAGTGGAACCCCTGGGGTGAATTTATGGTTACCCATCCAATTTGTCCAGATTGCGTTGGAAGAGGGCCAATAAAGTACTCTGTTTGACATGAAGTGGGAGTCTGTTCCAAAGGTGTGGAACCTCTGGGAGACAAACGTGTCCCTCCAGGAAGTTCTATTACTATCACATAATAGGTTAAGGTCTTTAGAGTGATTAACCCATGTACCATTTGACTTGCTGATCTGCAACATTTCCAATAAAGCAGAGATCACCTCTCTGTAGTCTGCATGAAACAGAATAAAGTGACAATGATTTCAGATGATCCAATTAGGACAGATGCTGAAGACCTTGAATTTTTCTTGTGAGGAACCATTATGGTCTCTCCAATTGCTGCAGGTGTTTGGAAAGGTACATACCAAAAGGGGCATTGTATTCAATTGTTGGCCCAATGAGGGAAGAGTACAGGGAGGTTATAACTTCTTTTTTTCTGGATGCAATGCCCTTACTTATCAGATGAGCAATATAGAATGCCCTTTTTACTACTGTGCAGACATGGTGGTCAAAGGTAAGATTGCTGTCAACCTGTGTGCCCAGGTCTCTCACCACTGAGTGCGCACTTAAGGTGTTGCTATGATGTGGTAGTTAGCAAGAACATCACCCTTACTGAAAAGGATGATAATACATTTTTTTGCATTGAGTTTAAGGCCATGACTTTGACACCAGTCATTTGTTTGTGTAAGATTTTTGCTTGTACTTTGGAGAAATAGATTCCAAACAGTAGAGGTCCCAGGACTGATCCCTGTGGAACAGCACTGGTTACAGGTCTGCTGTTGGAGATGGATTCCTCAATTTTGACTATATGTGTTCTATCAATGAGCCAGTTAGTGACCATCAAACAATATAAGGGTTGATACCTAGCTGGCAGAGTTTGTCAATGATGCCTGAGTGAGGAATAGTGTTAAATGCCTTCACTAAGTCTAGGTAGTCTGTATCCACAGATTTCACTTAGTCCAGGGTCTTAGTGACTGTCTAGAAGAAATCCACCAGGTTTAACAGGCATGTTATCCCACTAACAAATCCAAACTGAGTAGGGTCAAGTGTTTGGAGATTACCTATATCTTTGTTGATAAAGTCCATGATGATTCACTCCATGGCCATGCAGATAAGCTAGTCAGGCTTATACAGCTACAGTTCCCTGGGTCAGTGGAAACACCACCTCTGAGCAAGAGAATAACGGTGCCTGTTTTCCATTCAGCTGGGACAAAGCTGGTGCTTAGACTATGATTGAAAGGCGTACCCAATGGTGTTGCTAATTTTTGTTTGAACCCATGTAGGACGCAGCCAGGATTGTTATCAGGTCCCATAGATGCTGTGTTTCTGGCTTTAGAGAGGGCATTTATGACCTGCTCTTTAGAGATACAAGGTATGGGACAGGTTGTAAAGATGTCATAGGGTACATGTGGCAGGGACAGAGGAGTGAAGCTTTCACAGGACCTGTCAGCCACATGTAAGCTATGTCCACAGATTCAGTATATGTGGTATCATTAACTACCAGTTCATCACAGATCTGGGCCTTTCCTTTCAGGTTATGAATGTAACTAAAGAATGCCTTATGGTTGTCTTTAGTTGAGGAAGCTAATTTGGATTCATAGTTTGCTTTGGAGGACTTCTCAAGAAGTCTTATTCACTTGTTTAAGCTGAGGAGGGAGTGTTTCCATTTTAGGGATTGCTCCCTCTTACTCATAGATAGCAACTTCTTATTGTGAAGCCTGTTAATGGCAGTTGTCCACTAGACAGGTTTGCTCTACCTTGAGGAGCTTGTTTTGGTCCTATCTGGTATGGCCAAGTCAATGCAGTTATACAGGTGTTTGTATAAAGCAATAGTGTTGAATTCAGCATAGTTGCCAGTTCCATCTGAGGGGGAGGTGCAGTGAAGCTATTTATAGAATTCCATAAGAGGTTATAATCTTCTTTGGAGAATTTTTTTTTTAGTTTAGTTACTGCTAGGAGGGGTCAGGTGTGAAAGGTACTTCAAATAAGACTAATTTGTGGTGTGATCTCACCAGGGAAGACCTCACAGTGGGGGTGCTACAGTGGTCCCTCATATTGGTAAGCATCAGATCAGTTATGTTGGCACCCCTTGTGGGGGTGTCAAGCAGCTATTCCAGGGCATTGGAGTTAACAAAGTCAAGGAACCTTTGGGCAAGTGAGTCTGACATGATAATTTACCCAGTCAATGGATGGGTAGTTAGTCACCTAAAACCATGGTGTTTGGATGTATCTTGACAGACTCAAGTAGATCCAAATAAGCAGAGTGGGTGTCCTAATTCATTCAGGGGGTCCTGTAGCTGGTAATGACTTGAATAGGTGTCCTACCAACAGATAACTGCATCTGAAGTATATTGAGGGAATCCTACTGTTAAACCAATCTGAAGGTGTAGTTATCTTTAATGAATATTGATACATCACCTCCTTTAGTTTTCACACCTTCAGTTTGTGGTCTGAACCTGTGGAAGGAGGTGTAAACCGACATGGCTGGGGTGCACTCTACAGCACTGAACCAGGTCTCTGTGACTGTACAAATGTCTGCATCTTCCAAGGTGAGGACTGCTTCCAGTGAGTGCGGTTTCATGTTAAGACTCCTAGCATTTAGTAGCATAACCTTGAGGTTGTTCTTAGATGGAGTTTTTACAGTAGGAGTTTTGCCCTTGAGGCACTGCCTAAAAAAGGCACTATGGGGGTGGCAAGAGCCTTAGCCAGTAGCTGAAATCCCAGGGGTGACAGATGAAGATCATCTCTGGCAAAGTATCGAGGTCTGTCAATCATGTCATCCCAGGCTGACAGATATTGGATCCTCTTACAATGACACCAGAAATTAAGTCAATTATTGAAGTCAGTCATTTTCTGTTTGTATTGAGGCATCATCCTAGGTGAAGGTAAAATGCTGCTTAAGGCTAGTGATATACCTGCCTGAGACACGTAGTCCAATAGCTCAGTCATGTCTCTCTTCATATAGTCCAGAAAGGTAAGTCTCAAGTTGCTCACACCAACATGGACTATGATGGAGTCATAACAGTACCTGTTGTTGAGAGACTTGAGTTCATGTGTGATATGGTGTATCATGGCACCTGACAGACAGCTGCCATGACCTTTTCTTCATCTAGCCTGGTGAGAGGGACATCTGTGTGTCTCACGATGGAATCATCTATGACTAATATGTTTGGTTTTGTGGTCTGCCTTAAGGGCTTGACAGGTGAGACATTGGCATATGAGATATTATGTGTATTGTCTTCTGCAGAGGAGATATTATGTGTAGTGTGCTTGTGTCTGTGTTTGGGAGGTCTCTGGTGTTATGTATGTTGCTGGTGACGACCTCCACATATGTATGTAGGTATGTGTGATGTGGGTATGAGTGGAGTACAAGGTGAGATGTGTATACTGACAACCTGTTCATTATCATATGTACTGACTGATGTGTGAGAGAGCATGGAATCAAGGTTCTTAATATAGTTGCATCTCTTGCATGTTGAGTTTGTGTGAATTAGGAGTAGAGGGTTGTCGGTAAACATGAGACAGTTGCTTCACTGCCTCAGGATGCCCATGTCGACAAAGCTGGCTGGATAAACTGTGGGAAATTGTCCACCCATAATGTTAGGTAAATTTATATGGTCAGGAAAAGTGGTTGCACTTAGGAATGGCTAGTGGGTGAGAGGTGTGTTGGTACCACTGAGGCAAGGCTTAGTGTTCCACCTGTCAGTAGAGCAGGGCTGCAAAAAATCCTCTGGAGGAAGCAAAGTGCAAAGGGAAAATTAAAAAAGCAAAATGTTTGTGTCTATAACCACCAACGGTAACCACCGCTATGTGGCAGTGTATGATGGTGCGCTATACTCAAACCATTCTATCGCTATTCCATTAGTTCTATGGGCCTAGATTTACTTTAATGGTCTTTTATTTTCCAAATAAAGAATGCCCATAATTTTGTTAGGTAAAAGAAAAATGTTCCTGTCACCTTCTCAAATACAGCTAATAACTGGATAGATTAAGACAGTACTGCATCTTAACTAATCTGTAACTAGCACCAATTCACGACATGATGCGGTTGATATAACTTGTTTAAGTAGCTGCTACTACCTTCATGGAATCCCTGAGTGCTTCCTACTGATACTTAATAGTCACTTCCTTGCCCTGACAGAGGACTCTGCAATAAAAAATGGGTCTGGGATTTCTTGTAGCATTCCACTTTGGTGGCCCAATCTTAAGAACTTTTTCAGTTACAGTTTTGTTGTTGAGGTAAATTCATTGCCTCGTATAACAAATCGTCAGTGATGCCGCAGAACTTCAAATCAGAAACATGCTCTGGTACTCCCAACATTTGTATTTTAACTTCTTATAAAGTTGTCTCCAGGCCTTTAGTTTTCGTCATCTGCTTCATGGCTATAGCTTCAGGCTCGGTGATCTTGCAAGGTCCGCCTTGTTTAGTAGTTTTGTTGTTTTGTTAAGAACTTCTGATGCTGCAGTTGGCATACATTCAGTGACTGAAAGGTACTTAAGCATTTCATTGTGGTACCATGGCAGGCTTCCGCCTTGCTGATAATCATTAAGCGCCATTCAGAGAGGAATGCCATTTTCTTCCCAGAAGAATCATCCTTAAATCTTTCAAGCAAAATGTTTCCAGAGCTTTGCTCATGTTCAGATGGCACCTAACTTCAGTATACCACCAAAAATAAACATATTAAAAACTGTACTGGGAGAAATGAAGTTAAGGTACTGTTTTTGACATGCGATGTTTATGCTACTACAGTTTAAATTTATGAAGCACTGATAGCAACCTCACATTCTTGTCTTATTAAGACTAGGGACAAATGGGTTCATAGGTAAGTACTAGGTTAGCTTCCCTTGTGGACCATTTTAAGTCTAGCAAATTTCCCCAAAGGTGAGAATCAAACCCTTTTCCTTATGTTTGTGACAAAAACATCTTAGCCATTATGTCAGCCCCCTGCCAACCCCATTAGAACCCTCAACCCTTAGAACATGACCAGTTTCCATATTAAAAACGTACATAAAATATTTCAAATATATATTTAAATAAATGCATACATACAATAGCAAAACGTATCTCAGTTGGCAGTTAACAAGAGTATTATGACTAAACATTTATAATAATTATAACATAGCGGACTCTGCAGCAACTATCACTCTTTAAGAGGAAGTTTTTAGAAAGGGGTTTAGAGTACTGATATGGAAGAAAGGATGCTGTCAGAACTCTTTATTGCAGTGGCGGACAAGCTAAGGGAACCTTATTACTAGAATTATTAGAAAGCAGAAAGGGACCAGTAACATTTGTAACTTTTAGATAAAAATAATAGGAAGCTGTTGATGTAACTTGAATGACAGAGTTAGAATGTGAGTGTGTATGACTACATAGTGGACAGTGATTGATGCACAGCAGCTAAGCTTGTATAGGATGAAGGCAGGATGGCAGATGTCACCTTGTGTTTTTTTCCCTTTATTTATCAGATAAGATCATTGTGTACAAGTTAAGCATGCAGATGGTTTGGAAGTAGGACTCCCCTAGTAGGTAAAGCAACGTGATACACTATCTTCCTTCAAATGGGACCTGGATAACTGGATTGGTATTCATAAATTCACCCTGGGGATGACTGGCCCAGCCTTCAATGAGAGGGGAGGAGAGGTACAGTATAGGGTGGGAACTGGCATGGCATAATACTTGCAAGACTTGGTAGCCTTGAGATTTCCATTATCCTTATACAACTGACACATTTGGGAGAGTAAGGAATCATAAGCATTGAATTGGAGAGGTTTACTCTGAGGACCCACACTGTGAATCCTGTCATTGTAGCAGTTTACTTTAAAACTCTCCTCTTGAGCAGCCCACTTAATTAATTGGGCAGTAACTGAGTGTGTGTGTGTGTGTGTGTGTGTGTGTGTGTGTGTGTGTGTGTGTGTGTGTGTGTGTGTGTGTGCGTGTGTGAGTGTGTGTGTTTTCATGCATGTGGGTATAGGTCTGTCTTTATAATACTTCCATATGAAAAAGAATATGAAACTGCAATCTATTTGGCAAATGACCCTGAGAAATGCCCTTCTCAGTGAGATACAATTATCTTGATAGTTGATTAATTTAGTCATGTGGTGCTCTGGACAAAGTCCCCCACATCTGAATGCAGGTTTTGAATTCTATTTTAAACTGTTTTTGACTGTTCCTCACAGAATTTAAAAGCCTCTTGCCCCCAAATGGGGAAGTTAGAAAACACTACGCAGCCTGACCATATCAAACACCCTGCTATTGGAACATTATTTTCAAGGAGTTTGCTGATCTGTTTCAGATAAAAGTCACCAGTACCAATGTCATTAAACAGGAGGCATGATATAGAGTTTTCCATGGTATTAATGTATATAGACAGGTCTAAGACTTTGGCATTAATATGGTCCTCTTCAGTCAATGGAATGAGGACATGGTCAGTGACTTTTGGGATTAGATAACTCCACAATATTTTTATTGTTACTGTAATGTAGGTATTAAAAATATAAGAACATTATAGCAGTCTGAATTATCTGTAGTTCACTGTCACTGTGTCAGTTGCTATAGTGGTGCTATCTTTAAGGATACAAAAGTCTAAAAGAGGAGGAATACATTATGTGTCCAGTACACTCTTAAAACTATGGAGATGATAGTGGACTTTAGGAGTGGTTCTACGATATTATCCTGTCACACTAACAGCTCAGCTATCTGGAATTTTGTAAATAATTGCATGTCGTTTGTGAATATTGATATGATTTATACAGAACTGTATGTTATGTACTGAGTTAAATGTAACCACAGCATCCCCTTCTGGGCTTAGAATAGAAATGTATATAAACTATTGGAATTGTGTAACTATATATGTTTTAACAGTAGAAACTGGAACATAAATGGTTAACTTGCAAAACATCAAAAAAATAAGTTGAAACTAAATTATTTTATGATTGTGGTATAAAAGTTATCTCTCAGTTCTAGTGTAGCAGACACAATGTCTAAAGCTAAAAGTTTTTTATTGTCTTGGAAGAGAAGTAATTACTAGGTTTGAAATGCAGAAGTGTTTTATTGTTTTATGACTTTTAGGATTTGCAAACATCAGAGACATATGTACTTTCCACAGAAATGCTAAAAATGCGTGTATTATCTGACAATGGTGGTAGCTTGTAAACTAATGTTGCATGACAAAAAGTGGTGTCATCCAAGCTAACCTAGCAGTAATATCTGATATTAATTTAAGAGCTCTCTCAGAGAGAGACTGGGCATTTTGTACTTTGTCTTTGACCTAACAAGAACATCCACTCATCACCACAGTCTGCACTTGCCTTGCTGTAAGTAAGGTAACTAGGGTACAGTAATTTCTTTTAGATATAGTTAGGAATATAATAAAGATTAGTTTAGATGTTTTCTGTATTTATTTGAGACTGTCCTGCAATGGTGTTTTAAATATGTCATGTGATTTTGAACTCTGAAGTAACTGCGTTTGTTTACTGAGTATTGTCTTGCTCTTTTATTATTTATTATTAAATATATTTAAACCTATCTTTGTGGCTGATATTCGTGAGACATATTTAAGCCCTGAGAGTACCTGCATGTCTGTTTGGCGACACTGTACAGGCCACCCCTAAATAACCTTGCTCTTGGTTAGATTACCATTTGGATTAATAGTAGCATTACACAGTAGGATCAGATACCTTTTGTTAAGGGCCTTATTTAGCTGATAAGTAGTAGCTGGTGGCAGCTGGAACTACCTTATAGTCTGAACAGAAAGGGGCATAGCTAGTAAACCTGTGCCAGCCTTCCTCAGGTGTGTGTGTGTGTGTGTGTGTGTGTGTGTGTGTGTGTGTGTGTGTGTGTGTGTGTTTTTGTATATAAATCAAATTTCAAAGTGTGTGTATATCAACTACTTGGGCAGGGGCATGAAGCACTGATTGGACAGAAAGGATGCTGGCGGCCTTAGCTTGGTCACTCAGCTGAGATTTCAAATCTATAGCTTTGCCAGTGGGGAGTCTTACTGGGGATCTGGAGAAAGAGGGAGAAACCAGCCCCGGACTAACTGTGATCTCTGTTTGCTCTTAAGGGAAATTGCACTTTACTGTGTGTGTACTTGTCCTCCTTCCAGTGTGTACATCCCCTAGCTGTTGCCAGTGGTGAGGATTAAAGATCCTTGATTACTGGGCCAGTGCACAGGGGTCACATCTCCCCTCTTTATATTTAATACTGCTGTGTCAGTTGTGGAATCCTTCAAGTTTTTGGGATCTATAATCTTCCAGGACTTGAATTGGGAGACCATTGTAGGGTCCAGAATAAAAAAGGCACAACAGCGAATGTACTTTCTGCAACTGCTGAGAAAGTTCAACCTCCCACAGGAACTGTTGATTCAGTTCTATACAGCAGTCATTTGAGTCTGTTTTCAACTCATCCATACCACTGTGTTTGGATCTCTGTCTAATCATGACAAAAATAGGTTACATCAAACAGTCAGGTCTGATAAAAATATCATTGGTGCTGCCCCCATACAGGACCTGTACTATTCCAGAGTCATGAAAAGGACAGGGAAAATCATCACTGACCCTTCACATCCAGGCCACTATTTTTTTGAACTATTGCCATTGGCCAGGCATTGTAGAGTAACATGCACCAAAACACACAGATATAGGTTCATAGGTGTATACTAGGCTAATGGTCCTGGAGCCTTTACAAGCCTAGCCCATAGAAGTGCCTTGGCATTGTGCCACATAACGTTAGTTGCCAGTGCCTCTATCAAGTAGACTCACTGGAGCGATCCCTGGGGTGAACTTTCTATTACCCATCCACTGAGGGACAGCAAGGTACTCTGTTTGATATGTATGGGAAGTCTATTCCAAGACATGAGCAGTCTCTGGGTGAGGAACATGTCCCTCCAGCATGTTCTGTTGATTGCGGTAAAGAGGTTGAGGTCTGTGGAGTGTGAGTGCGGAGAGATTGGGACTTCTTTAGATGTTTCATTTCTAATAGAGCTGGGTTAGACATGGCTCTGTAAGTCAAGCAAAGATCACCTCTAGGTAGGTGATATGAAACAGAGAATAGCTGGAGTTTTTTGAGTCTGTCTGTGTAGAACATCTGTTTATTGCTTAGGATTATGAGGTACTTCTGTGGCTTCTCCTGCTGTTGCAGGTGTCTAGTGAGGTACATGCCAAATGGGGCATTATACTCAATGATTGGTCTAATGAAGGAAGAGTAGAGAGAGACAATGACTTCTTTCTTCCTGGATGCAAAACACTTGGCAATGAGATGTGCCACATAGAAGGACTTTCTGACCACAGTGGTAATGTGGTGGTCAAAGGAGAGGTTGCTGTTTACCTGCATCCCCAGATCTCTTATAACACCTTCAGTGTTCAGTGGGCTCCCATCGATGTGGTAATTAGTGGGAACTAAGTTTTTACTAAAGGGGATGATGACACATTTTTTTGGCATTAAGCCATGGTTTTGACACCAGTCATTGGTCTAAGTCAGGCCTTTCTGTAGGATGTCTGCATCACTTGGGGAGTTAATAATGGCTCCCAGCTTGCAGTCATCTGCAAACGTGGTCAACCAGAGTCCCTTTGTGTTGGCCTGGACTTCTGAGAAGTAGATGCTGAACAGGAGAGGACCCAGGACCAATCCTTGTGGGACTCCACTCGTAATTGGTAGGCAGTCTGACTTGGAGTTTACTACTTTCACACTTGCAATCCACCTAGTGATGCAGGGGTTGATGCCTAGTTTGGTGAGTTTATCAATAATTTCCGAGTGAGGAATGGTATCAAAGGCCTTGGCCAGATCAAGGTAGGCTGTATGCACTGCCTTGCCTTCATCCACAGCCCTGGTGGCTGACTCAAAGAAGTCAACCAGGTTGAACAGGCATGATCTCTCTTCACAAAGCCAAATTGCATGGGGTCTAGAGTTTGGAGATTTCCTATATCTTTGTTAATCAGGTCCATGGTGATGCACTCCATAGCTTTACATATCCGACTGATCAGGCTAATGGGGCAATAATTCCCAGGGTCTGTAGTTACTCCCCCTTTATGGAGAGGGATGACTGTAGTACTGTGCCATTTGGTAGGGACAAAGCCTGAGGTGAAGCTGTGACTGAACAGGTCACACAGATGTGGTGCCAGTTTGCTTTGTAGTTCATGTAGAACACAGCCAGGGATATTATCGGGTCCCATGGAAGCTGTATTCTTGGCCTTGGACAATGCAGCTTTAACCTGTGCTGCAGTAATGATGGGTGCCTGCCATTCTTCCGGCATTGTGATTGGTCCATTGGGGGGAGGGGTAAAGTTGGCGCTGAATCTGTTGGCCAGTATGTTGGCAATATCTGTTGGTTCAGTATAGGAGGAACCATTGTCCAGTAACTCAGAGCAAATCTGGGTATTGTCATGGAGGTTCTTGATATAACTATAGAAGGCTTTGTGATTGTTTTTAGTGTCTGCCACAATTCTGCCTTCATAGCTGGCTTTAGAGGATTTGATGAGGGATTTCAACTTTTTGTTGAGGCTAATAAGGGAGTTTTTCCTGTCTTGGGACTTCACCTTTTTCTGCAACAGTTTCTTCCTTCTGTTGTAGAGTTTATTAATAGCAGGGGACCACCAGATTGACTTCCTTTTTTTGGAGGAGAGTATCTTGGTTCTGTTGGGTATGGCTAGTTCCATGCATTTATGTGCATGTTCATATAGTGCATTGGTGTATGATTTGGCAGTCATGCAGCTATTTTCCATTGGCATGGGTGCCGTGAAGTTAGCCACCTCTGTTTTTAGGAGCCCAAAGTCAGCTTTGGAGAAGTTTTTCAAGGTGGTTACCTTTGCAGGGGGTGTGGGTGTGATGTAGATTTCCATGGTGATTAGTTTATGGTCAGATCTCACCAGGAAGGGATTGACTACTGGTGTAGAGCAATGGTCACCCATGTTAGTAATAACCAGGTGAAGGATGTTGCTTCCTCTAGTGGGGGTTAGAATGAGCTGGTCCATGGCATTGGAATTGATGAATTCCAGGAAGAATTGTGTATTGATGCTTGAGTAGTTCTTCCAGTTGATGGAGGGGTAGTTGATGTCTCCTAGTATGAGCGTGTTGGGCTGGACCTTGATAGATTCCAGGGTGCTTAGGAATGTGGAGTGAGAGTCTAGGGACATGGTTGGGACCTATGGCAGGCTATGACCTGGATCATCACCTTAGCCAATATTAGTTGTACCTGAATTTTCTCAGATGCGTTTGCTGGGCTACTACTCTGGAGGTGTGCATATCCTTTATGAAGATGGAGACAAGATCGCATTTGGAGCTACGGTCCATGTTTCGGGGCCGAAAGGTGTGGAATGAGTTATAGTGCAAGGGTGCTTTCTGCCATTTTAAACCAGGTCTCCGTTACAGCACAAATGTCGATGTTTTCCATTTTGAGGAGTGCTTAGGGTGAGTGCATCTTAAGATTTAGACTTCTAGCATTGAGCAGCATGACCCTGAGATTGCATTTATTTATAGCTGTTACAGTGGTAATTTGGTCTTTGGAACACTGCCTAAAAGAGGCACTATAGGGATGGCAAGAGCCTTAGCCAGTACCTGGAAACCTAGGGGTTACAGATGCAGGCCATCTCTGGCAAAGCATCAAGGTCTGTCAGTCAAGTCACCCCAAGCAGACAGATACTGGATCCCCCTTATAATGACACCAGAAACTTAGCCAATTGTTGAAGTCAATACTTTTTTGTTTGTACTGCAGTATCATTCTGGGTGATGGTAGGATACTACTCAGGGCTAGCATCCTATCTGCTTGGGCAACATAATCCGAGACCTGCACTATGTCTCTTTTCATGTAGTCCAGGAAGGTGCATCTCATGTCATTCACAGCCACATGGACAATGACAGAGTCATACTTGTTCTTGTTGTGGAGTGACCTGAGTGCATGTGTTATGTGTCGAATTCTGGCATCTGATAGAGAGCTGACTGTTACATTATCCTTATTCAACCTAGTGAGTGGGACATCTGTGTGCCTCACTATTGAATCACCTATGATTAGTGTATTGGGCAAGGTGTTTAGCCTTAGGGGCTTAGGTTAAGGGGCACACTCTGGAGGTGAGCTATGTGTCCTGTCATTTGTGCTGTGTTGTGGTGGTCGAGTGCATTTCTGTCTTGGAGGTCTCTGCTGTTTGGGTAAATTTCTAGTGAGAGCCTTGGCAAAGGTGGGTGTGTGGTTTGTGTTTTTATGTGAGAGATGTAATGGTGGGTGTTCTGGAGGGCTATGTTTTCCATGTGGTGTGGTGCAGGTGTTGACCTTCTCCTCTTTACCAGCTAGTCCTGTCTTGGCTGGAGAGTGCATAGCTTCCAATTTGGTGATATAAGTGCATCTCTCACAAGTCTGAGTGTTGGGAGATAAGAGGAGAGGGTTGTCTGTGTACATGAGGCAGTTGCTACACTGCCTGAGAATGCCCAATTGCACCAAGTTAATAAGAGAAAGCACAGGGAACTGCCCTTTGATCATGCCAAGAGGGGTGGTCATAACTAAAATGTACTGGAGCTATTTCCGTGAAGAACAACTAGCGCAGTTCAGATGGCAATTAAGTGCTACAATAATTGCTGCAAAAACCTGTTGAAGTGCAACGTGATTAAGCTATTTGAAGCGCAAGAGAGAAAGAACTAGCAAGATTCAAGGGAAAAACTGAAGAGCAGACTTTCTGGCACCAGTAATAGTTTAACTCAGCTCGGTGCCACTAGGCAGAGCTTAAACAAGCGTAAACCCATGCAATCATGGGCTTTTAACCAGAAAGTTGAAAGAGATGGAAAAACTGGTCAAACGGCCAATAAAGTACAATTTCTGGGCCAGAAACCACTCCTCCCTTGGTAGATAGGCTACCTAGTGCTTACCACTTCCACTGATAAGCTAGAAGGCTTCCCTCCAATACAGAAAGGCTTGGGGGGCTCAGAAGCTTACAAACAGTCCTGGATACAGCAAATCTGTATCTGGACTAGACTAGTTACAGGAATGTTGGGAAATAAGTGCAAATGCAGGCTTTTAAATCAGAAAGTTGGAAGGGATGGAAAAATTTCCCAAACGGCCAATAAAATACAATTTCTGGGCCAGAGACCACTCCACTTGTTGAAGATAGGCTACCTAGTGCTTACCACTCCCACTGATAAGCTAGAAGGCTTCTCTCATAAGAACCATTTTTTTTCCCACAGGCCATCAAGTTCATAAATGATTAACTCAGCCTATCAGGCTGGGCTATTCTATTTCCAGACCCTCCGAGTATTGTTAAGACTTGTTTCCTTCAGAGTTTATTTCAGTATTTCTTGCACTGAGTTGCACTTTGCACCTTGTATGTATACATATATATATGTTTACATTTTTTTTGGCTTGTTATTAATAGTTATATTTATGTCATTTATGTAATTCATACTTGGAGTCACTGAAACCAGAGTCAAATTCCTTATATGTGTGCATACTTGGGCAATAAATGTTATTCGGGTTCTTGGTGTATAATGAACCCATTTACAGCTCATATTATGCTTAGAATACATAATAACTAAAGAACATCAGCAAAACAAGTTGTAAATTATAACACCTTAGCTGTACGCACAGTGTTCTCTAAGAACAAACATCAACTTCCTTAACTTTAAAAAACTTCTAAAGGACTTATCTACTAATTCCTGGACCTGTTGTTGTCCTACTTCTACCCAAACTACTCCATCTCCTCTTCCCCTTTTCCTCTCAACTCTCACACTTTACCACAACTACTCTTTTAAGGTCTTTATGATAGTCTACCTACCTTGAATTTCTTTCTGATGGTAATAGAATCTAACTTTTTATATTATATTTATATACTTAATATGTACCATGGCTGTTTAAACCCTCAGTATTACTCTTGCATTCTAACATGTTCAGTTATAAGTTGTATTCTGTTTCTCCTGTGTATATACACTTGTACGTTAATAATGTACAATGTTTTGCTTTTGTAGTTGTTTATCTGTGGAGCTTTTCGCCTTGGGTCTCTGATGAAAAAGGGCACTGCAGCCCTGTCAGACTAACCCGGTTAACAAAAGTCAAACAAATAAATAAATAACAAATGAGTGATACAACAATGGTCCTATAATACAACATACAGATTTGGATAAATAAAGCAGTTTGAAAAAAGAACATTAACAAAATGATAGGCATGGCCTTTTTATATCTGAATATTCTTTCGGATGGCAAATTGTATATTTTGAAGCTATACAATTATCTTGGGAATATTCAGTAATGACACTTCATTTCACTATTGCTCAAGTAAACACTGGGATTATTTATATTTTCATTAATTATCAATTTAAAGTGTCTGTATCACTTTATTGTTGCATTTTACATGGCATCATGTCCGCATGGTTTAGTATAATTTTAAAAGATATGTGGCAGTGCACATATAACTAAATAAATGAACAAATAAATAACTCAAGCAAGTGTTTCTGACTTCTACCATTAAATTAAGAGAAACATGCTCTCTAAGTCATATTTTCCCGAATGTATCTGAGAGAGACAATTAAAATAAAGGAAATGGTGCAAGGCAGACCTCGCTTCCTTTATAAACATCAAAGATGAAAACAACTGCCACTGGTTTCATTCTTTTTCCCTTGACACTTTACATATTCATTGCTGGCAAGTTTGAGTGTGTCTGGCTTTCATAGCGTTACATTTGCCACCTTTTAGCTCATAAAGTTACAGTTAGCATTCAGTAAAAAGTGTAATGAAGAGTGAAAAACATTGAGTTTTCTAGCAACCCCGCTGAGTCACTAGCAGTGAAAACTGTTAGAATTTTTGACAAACTTATTGGCTGGCAAGGTAAATAGGGCTATTTCAGCTTTAGCCTTAAAGGTAACTTTTGCATGGGAATTGTTCAATCAAAATAACATAGTAAGAAAGAATGCTTATGTGGTGTTGCTTCACATCAAAGTTTTGGCTAAAGCTGGAAACTTTGATTTACAAATTTCGAGGAAAGCAGGAGGAGTTAAAAAGGCTTAAAATATTTGATATTTTAGAATCTGGAATACACTGCACCATTTCTGAAGGATATGGCTTAAGTTTTGATAAAATGTTACAGTTTTAAGAAATCAAATGTAGTCATTCTTATATAAATATGGCTTTGATTTACTAAAACTGCAGCTGTGAATCAGTCAATATAGCTATAGATTGAAAAATAGATGATAAATATAGAGCTATAACTATTATAATAGGATAAGATAAGTACAGAATTAAACTAGATGGAGAAAGTGATTAAATATTGGCCTTCATTTTTAGCACAAGCAGCATTTGTTGAATCCTGACCATGAAATGTCTATACAATATTTAAAAAAATGTCTTGGTCATATTCTCTTACCTGTAGATCTAATTATGAATGTCTCTGTGATGCACATCATACACACTGGAATGCAAGTAGGCTATTACTAGGCTTTATGAAGCTCTTACATCTGACATAGACTCCTTATTCCAGGTCTGCACATGGTGTATGGAATGTTAAAGAAAATTATAAGACCACCCACCCCTCATGCATACATCAGCTGTGTAAAATACACTTTGGTATATATGGCTTCTGTAAATAAATGATTCACAGATTACTGCATTACTGATTGTTAAAAATAGAAATCTGTCAGATTCTATCAAGATGAAATGCCCCCATCTGCCTGTCAGTACATGTATGCTCCCCATTCAAAACACCTGCATGCAGACTTGAGGTAGCTATGTCCAACTACCATCCCAGTTCTGGAAGTGATTGGCACTATAGCTTCTCAATGCCCTACTGAAGGCTTCTGTACCCTTAAAATCTTGTCCTCATAGCACCCGGTCTCTTCTCTATTAAATCTTTTCCCAGCTAGTTGTCTTGCCCTTGTCTTTTCTTGCAAGTAGAGTTATTTGCCACACCTCATTTTCTTTGACTGCTTTACTTCAGATTTCAAACTGTCATTCACTGTCTAGTTCATGCCACCCCATCAATGAATGCATTTTTTCTCTGTCTTCCCCAAAATGTACTGAATTAGTGCTCCCAGCCTCCCCTCCCATAAATGAATACAAGTGGGTGTCCTTTTCTGGCAATTTTCCATTCCTTCTTTCATTGATCAGTGTCCTGAACCTGCATCCAAAATGTATCAGCAGTTAGTCAGTGTGCTTTCCCAACTCCATCTGTGTCTGTTTGCTACTTCTTCATCTTCCTGACATTTTATCCTTTCATGTCCATTGCTTGTAACGAGCCTGTGACTGATTTCCTGTGCATGAAACTCTCTCTTCTTGGTGTCAGTTATTTTAGCCTATAGTTTTCCCACCAACATATGCAGTCAGTGATGACAGACAAAAGCCCTCTTCTAACCACACAATGAGTGTTATGCCTTGTCTTCTACCCAAACAATAAAACAACACTCAGGGAACTTCTTACACAAGATCCCTCCTGGAGTTGGAGACTCATAGTTACTGGCTGTGACTGGTGAAATCTTTATACCCCTTACTCTTGAAGGAAGTGTTTGTAGTTTCTTGGCTGTCTGCCAGTTTTCAGATAGTGAACATTAGTAAGTCATTCAAACTATGCTTTCCCTTACCTATTTGCTGCCTTATACCTGCTTCAGGTATTACATGTAAGCTAATGAACTTGAGAATTTATAATGCTAATACAATGGAGAACAATTCTCAACAATCACACCTCCGTGTAATGTCATGGCAGTCTGTCTGGTGTACAAACAGTGTCCATCCTCAGCAGTGTAGTTTCATAAATTCTACCCTAACCTGTCAACTCTGCTTTACTTTTCCTTTATCTTATGAAGTTGATGCAGTTTAAGTTTTGATGAAAAATCACAGGCTTTAAAACAACCCCAAGCTAGAGGAAACAATTTTATGCTTTATTTTCCCACATTCAAGATGTTTTGTTCAGATGGATTTGTGAAACATAACCTGCACATTTCTGTTATGTATCTCACAAATAATTAATTTGTCATCATTACAGTGGCTGAAATATCGCTTTTGTCTTCTCCTACAAGTAGTATTTTCCAGTTTTGTCTTGTTTTCTCAATTGCCCTTCTTCAGGTTTTGAACTGTTTTCCTTCCCTATTTGTTGCAGCAAGGATTTGTATGTTACTACATATTGTTTCCTCACCTGAATGCTTCAGAAAGCTATGCAAGAAGGGATGACAGCAAATTATGTACATTCGTTTCCTGGATTTACATAAATGGGGTTTCTATAAATCAGGGTGCTATAGTTCTTGAAGAAACAAAACTGCTATAGGACCCTGTGATGACTAAGCACCGGCCCAGTAATCAAGGAGCCTCAATCCTCACCACTAGCACCAGTGAGGGACATGCACATTGGGAAGGATAACAAGTACACACACAATAAAGTACAATTTCCCTAAAGAGCACTCAGAGATCACAGTCAGTCTGGGAATGTTTTTTCCCTTTCTCTCCAGATCCCCAGTAAGACTCCACACTGGCACAGCTATAGGGTCCAGATCTCAGCCTAGTGGTCAAGCTAAAACCTCCAGCACCCTCTCTGTCCAACCAGTGCTTTGTGTCCCTGCTCAAGTAGCTGACACACACACACTTTAAGATTTGATTTATATACTAACACACAGACAGTCCTGGGGAAGGCTGGCACAGGCTCTCCAGCTGTGCCCCCTTTCAGCCCAGATTATAAGGTAGTAATTACTGCCACCAACCACTAATATCAGCTACTAATAAGGCCCTTACCAAAGGGTGTCCAATTTTACTGGGCAACATTATTATCCAATAAGTAAGTGTAACCAGAACTTTTAAGGCTATTGGAGTGGCTTAGTACAGTATCACTAAATACATGCAAGTACTCGAGATCTTAAAATATCTCTAAACAAAACAGCCACAGTTGAAAGGTTGAAACATATTTAATAATAAATAATAAAAAACAAGGCACATTTTATCAATTCAACACAGTGCTAGTCAAGAGCTCAGACACAGGAACTTTAAAACAATGCTGTAGGATAGTCCGACATAAATATAGAAAACAGCTAGTCTAATCTTACTATTTTGCATCTATTTTTAAGAGAGTACTAAGTTCTAAATAAACTTACATATAGAGCAAAGTCAGAGTGCTGGTGGTGTTGTCAGTTCTGAAGACAAATGCAAAATGCTCTCTCTTTCTCTCTGAGATCTCTTAAATTTATAATACATCACTGCTGACTCATTTTAGATTACATTATTCTTGGCACTTCTTTGGTTTCTAGGCTACCAGAAACTCTAAGTTTACATTTCTTAGTACGCTTGCACCTGGTCAGGAAGCCATAGCAATGAAATACATTATACATGTAAAATCTAGCAATTAATTATTGTCCTAAGAGAATAGAAAGAATTCCTTCATCCAGACATTCTGCCTCTGAGCTTTGAGATTAGTCATAAAATGCTTTACTTTACTTTATCAGCTTTCTTCCAGCAGGGTGCACTGTGGTTATATTTTTGAAATTCAGAACATATAACACAGTTTTTCTTACATTTAGTTTTCTTACATTTGTAAAACAGCCTGTGGATTATATTAATATTTACAATGACATAGAATTATCTACAAAATTCTATATGGCTGGGCTGGCAGCCCCACAGTTTTTCACAGACCTATTCTACTAACTGAAAGAATCTGGGCACAATGCAACCATGAGATCTTCAGCCAACACTACATAACTATAGTTAAATAATATGTAGGCATCTGTAACCAGGTGACTTTAAACTGGGCATTGCTATTCACTCTTCCACTGACTCGCAATTAATCCACCATGAGACAGACCATGTTAATTGGAGGAAAGACAATGGTCTGGAATGTGAAAAAATGAAGTGTAGTTCATTTTGTTATTAAACAAAATGTTTTCAGATTGTAACAAATATGTGATGCACTCCTCAAATTTCATACCTTCTGACTATTGTTTAACTGTTTAGTTTAGAAAGCCCTTTATGTAGCGCATCGAATTTCCAAAGACATGTCTCTTCATGCCTATTACTGAACAGAACTCCAGTTTTGCCATGCATTAGAAATCTTTTGCTTTTCCTAGAAATCTAACCTGCTGGCTGCCATAAAGGCACTATTATACAAGGAGACTTCAACTTTAATGCAGGAACCTCTGAGGTTCCTCATCTTAACCTTAAGCAACTAGTTAGGGACCCCAGTATTCCTAAACTGTAAACAGGAAATCATTCAGTCCTTTACCTCATTATTGCAAATATGATCAAACAGTGCACCAGCATTAATATTTTACAGACTTATTTTAAGTGATCACCATCCTGTCCTCTTCTCCTTATTTAAATCAGTTAAGCCTAGCTCCAAAGTTTATTGTAACTGATCACTCACTCCCATAACAAAAACTAATCTTACTAGTCATACTTGATAAACAACTAAATAACATCGACTGATCACTTCTGTATCTACACATCACTACCAATATTCACTGACAGTCTCTCCACCATTCAAGATTCACTATTCTCCAGTACAAGTAGGTGGCTAAGAGAAAATAAATGCCCTTGCTTGTCAAACGACATTAAGAAACTCATGAAACAGAGAAACAATGCCTGGACATGTGGAAACAAGACCATCTAGATCATCACATATACCAAGAGTTCCTGTCCATGAGACAACCAATCAGCAGAGCAAACAACTTTGCTAAAGCTGTCTACTTAAGAAATAAATAACTGTCCTCTACTAACAAGCCTAAATACTTCTAGAAAGAGATAAACCGTCTAAGTGGTCAAGTCACTAACCCTCCTTACTCTTTAAGCTTCTTACCAATCAACTCAAGCAGTAACCCTAGACTATAAATCATTTCTTATCTCTACCACACTATTACTAACTCCTTTCCTTCCAGCACTGACACATACCTATCTTCAGATGATAACCCACATCACCAGTTGTATCTGCTAGCAGAGTATGTGACTAGCTTTCACTTTCCCAAGATCTCTGTTAAAGAAACTAATTCCATCCTGAAACTCTTATAGCACTCCTCTGCAAAATGTTCAACACATCAAAATCTCAGCAAGCTGGGGTACATTTATTAGCCATTATTTACGACTTTATTAATTCACTTGATCTGGAGCAAATATCTGAGGTGTACAATCATCCAAGTAGTTGTAATTGACGTGTGTGTGTGTGTGTGTGTGTGTGTGTGTGTGTGTGTGTGTGTGTGTGTGTGTGTGTGTGTGTGTGCATGTGTGTGTGAGAGTGTGTCTACATGCATGCATGTCAGTCAACTATCCAAATGTTAGCTATGTAGTGGGATGAATGAAGTAATAATAAACAAAATGGGAATAAAGGCTAAAGTTGTTTGTCACTAAGAATTTCTAATTAGAGATGATAAGAGACAATATGAGAATATTTTGCTTATTTGTGTGTGTGTGGGGGGGGGGGTGTCCTGGACTTTTTCAACTTACTCTCAAGTCTAATGTTTGAAGAGCTGGATATATGGTAAAATACAATATATCACAACTGCTGTATAACTTTTTTGTCCAATAAAGAAAAAAATAGGTTGTAATCAAATTACACTTTTGGCAAGTAAAGAGAGACTAGAAATGTCAAAGAACTTTTATTAGTACAAAGTCCAACCATGGTGGGAGCTTCCTATTTGTTAGTGAATATGTCATGTTTTACCAATCTGTTCTACATTGTGGAAAATAGCTTTGTATTCTGCATTTTTTGGAGATACTGAGGATTGAACTTAAGACCTCAAACATGCACTCTACCACCAAGCTACATCCTCTCCCAACTTATATAACTGTAGCTGCTTTATTTCCTTTATCCGTTGGTGTAATGGATGGTGCGGTATTCAAGATGTTGCAAGTTTGTTCTTACATTGCTTGATTGTTTGATTGCTTGACACAATGACTGGAGTTGACTTGATTTTTTTTTTTTTATACAGGGTTGCTTGGTTTGCCCATCTGGGGTCTTAGACTTGTGCAGCTTGAGTTGTTTCTCTAATGGTTGAAGAACTGGGCAATTGAAAGAACAAGTATAAGGTAACATTTTAACTGTACTCTGAGCTCCCTCCATAATTAGTAGATGTCCTACATTTTGTCCATTTGTTCCACCTTATAAGGGTAATACAGTGTTCCATGTGTTGAAGATGAAAAGTTGACTGTGGCTGCAGTTTCTTTAATTGTTTTGTTTATTGGTGCTATAGATGTTATAGTAATGTCATGCCATACTAAATTGTCTTAAAAATGACAAAGTCTTAGCTTAAGAATTTAAGAGTATTTAGTTTGAATTATCTGTCATTAAAATTACACATTCTTAATGTCTACTGCTGAGGCTTGTTCATAGACAGTTAAAATAACATTCAAAAATTCGTAACTGCATCATACAACATCCAACACATCTTAAAAAGTATTCATATCCTGGAATGGGATATTGTGACCATACATTCTCTTTTAAGTGCTACCCATACCTTCAACTGTCTATATTTTTAACAGAATGTCCCTGAGTTTGCTTCAGATGTTTGTCCTGTCCTTCATAACAGTTGTAATTTTCTGATATATATTACTCGTGACTATTGTCAGTCAGTAATGCCAGGCATTTGAGTTTTATTCCTCTTATTGTTCAGCAAATACATATTGATGCAAAACTCATTGTTATTAACTTTTATGTGAACTAGTTAAATAGTAATATTTGTAGGTTCATAGGAAAAAAAGGTGCATACTGGGCTAACAACCACTAGGGCCCTTATAAGTCTAGCCATGCAACCCAAATGTGAGCCACAAATTTGATTTTTATTACTGGTGATTTACTGACTGCCTCTGTCCATTACAGAGATAGGAGCCAGGCCAGGCCAGGGGCAAATTTCTGATTACCCAACTATTGTCTCAATTTACACTTAAAAAGGAATAGAGAGGAACTCTGCTTCAGTTGTATGGGGAGCTGCTCTGCAGAATAAGAATACTTTGAGAAACATATCTGTCTCTCCAACATATTCTATTTATGTCACAAGGAAAATTTATTTATTTTAATCTAATAGTTCTGACGCTGTTTATTTTGCAGATGTACAGAAGGTTCATCAAAACTGGGTCCAGGGATACCCTGTATGCAAGGCAAAGATCACTTCTCAGAAGTCTGTATAATACTGAGTAAAGAGAGTGGGCTTTGAGGTTATCAGTGTAGGACATCATGTTCACTTGCTGTATTCTTTTTGTTAGAAACCTTTGTGGACATTCCAGTTGCTGCATGTGTCTGGTCAGGTACATACTGAAGGTGCATTATACTCTGTGATGAGTCTGATGAAGGCTGAGTAGAGTGGTATGATAACATCTTGGGACATAGATGCCATGCCCTTGCTTATAAGTTGAGGAACACAGAAGGGTTTTCTTACTACTTTGGACACATATTGGTCAAAGGCTAGGTTGCTGTCTACATGAGTTCCCAGATCCCTGACTAGTGAATCAACTTTTAATGGTGTTTTGTTGATGACGTAGTTACCCAGGTTGGTAGACGTCCCAAAAGGGAAAATAATGCATTTTTTGGTATTGAGTTTGAAGCCACTGTTTTGACATCAAGTGTTTGTCTATATTAGACCTTCCTGAATGATGTTCCCATCCTGTGGGCATTCAATGACTGCTCCCAGTTTGCAGTCATCTGCGAATCTGGTCATCAAAGGTCTTTGACATCGGTTTGACATCTGACAAGTAGATGCCAAAGAGGAGTTTGTCCAGCATATAGGCCTCTAGGACTCCACTGGTGACTAGCCTCTTTGTGGCGGTGGCCTCACCAGTTCTAACCTCCTGCATCCTATCAGTGAGCTGGCTGGCTATCCAGCATGTTATAAAGGGGTTTATACCTAGCTTTATAAGTTTATTGACAAAGCCTGGATTGGGTATTGTATCAAATGCTTTAACCAGATCTAGGTAGGCAGTATGCAGTGTTTTCCCCTCATCCTCTGCCTTAGTGACCTTTTCAAAGAAGTCCACTAGATTCAGCAAGCATGACCTTTCTTTGACAAAGCCAAACTGGGGTGGATCTGGAGTCTGGAGGTCTTTTATGTCCATGTTGATAATTTCCATGATAATTATTTCCATGGTTTTGAAAATAAGACTAGTCAGACTAATGGGTCTGTCGTTTCCAGGATCTGTTGAAGGTCCTCCCGTATGAAGGGGGATGACCATTGCAGTCCTCCATTCATGTGGCACAAAGCCTGTTTTAATACTATAGTTAAATAATGACTCCAGAGGTCCTGATAAGTCATATTTAGACTATTAAGGAGGCATCCTGTGATGTCATCAAGGCCTAGTGAGGCCATGTTCTTGGATATAGTGAGTGCAGCCAGTACATGCTCCCTATATACAGCTGGGGTGGTTATGTTTGAGGGTACAGTTGAGGGAATTGCTGAGGATTAGAGGGGGGTATAAATGGAACTGAATGTGTCCACTAACAGGCTTGCTATATCACCAGACTCAGCGAATCTGGCAGCATTAGCCACCAGTTCAGCACATTGCTGTCCTTGCAGTTTCTGACATAGTTGTAGAAGGTCTTATGTTTATTTATTTTTTTAGCAGGGAGGCTATCATAGCCTCAAAGCTGTCTTTGCTTGACCTTATTAGCCCTCTTATTTCTCTATTTACTTTGATGAGAGAGTTTCTATTATTTGGGGAATTATCCTTCCTGATTTTTGTCATACTTTTTTTCCTTTTGTTGTACATCCTGTTTAATTTGGGATGCAACCAGGGTGGTGTGTTTCTAGGGCTAGTTCTCACCTTACTTCTGATAGGTACACCAACCTCTATGCAGCCACTGACATGGTTTTACAGAGTTCTGAGAACAATTCAGCATAGGTTGCTGTGTTCAATGGATTTGGAGGGGCATTGAATTTTGACAATCCATCTCTTTCTAAAAGGTAATTTGCCTGGAATAGTTCTGAACTCTTACTTATTGTAATGGGATTATGGAGCTGATTTTGATTTCAAAGGAGACCGCTTTATCCTTACCAGAGAGGATGAGACATTGGAGATGGAGCAGTGTTCTCCATATTTCTAAGCATGAGATCCAGTACATTGGAGGCTCTAGTGGATGTAGTCACTATTTAGTCAAGGATGCTTGTATCTATGAAGTCCAGGAATCTCTGTGCCTGCAAATGTTAGGCTGTGTGGGATTCCTAGTCTATAGAAGGATAATTAATGTCTTCCATGAGGAAGGTGTTAGGTTGGATGGTAAGTTTCTCCAGTAGGACCAAGTATGCATTGTGAGCTTCTTGGGACATGGAGGGTGACCTATATCTGGATAGGATATGGTATGATTTTGTCTATGGTGATCTGTATGAGAAGGAACTTCTGAGTGTCATCCTGTTTGACCAGCCTACAGGTATGTTGGTTACTGATGTATCTTAGTAAAAAAACAGAGAAGCTAGTGGTCTTAAAACTTCATTGATGAGTGCAGTCACAATCATTTCCAAAAATCATGAAACCCAGGTACTGTTCCAAAATAACAAGCCTTTATTCATCACAGACAAGCGATCCTCAGTAACAAAAAAATCAGAAATATTTCAAAAATGTTAAACATATCAGCTTTTATATACTTAGAAGTAGGTGTGGAAAATATACGTATTGTTTAATTTTAAGCTAGCCTGTTCATGGCAAACAATATGAACAGAGCCATAAAAGTGCATTTTAGAACTGTAAAACACACTTTTATGGCCCTGTTTATATTGGATCCCTTAGAAATAGACCAGAAAGACAGCCAGTTGTTGAAATCAATCATTTTTTGCTCATAATGTGGCACCAGCCTCATTGATGGTAATATGCTGCCCAATGCTAAGCTCATACCAGCCTATGGCACATAGTCTGAAAGCTCCATAATGTCTCTCGTCATATAGTCCAGAGAGATACATCACAGTTTATTTATACCTGCATGGACTATCATGGTAAAATATGGGTACCTGTAGTGTAATGACTTGAGTGCATGTGTGATTGGTGGATTTGAGCTCTAGATAAGTAACTAACAGTCATCTTCTCCTTGTTCAGCCTGGTTAGAGGGGCATCAGTATATGTTACAATGAAGCCCCCTATGATGAGAGTCTTGGGAAGTGTGTTTACTTGCCTTAGGGGCTCAGTGTTTGGGTCTCCATTGAGAGTGACCACCTTTCGGCTTGCTGAGATATAGCTTTCACAATGGGTGATCTAGGTGATTTGTTGTTTAGGAAGATTCCGTTTAAGTTCCTCAGCATGCATTACTCTGTCTGTGTTGTGTATTATGTGAGGTGGGTATTGAGTGCATAGTTTTAACAACCAGATGTGCACTTGTATGCAAGAGTTTAGCCTCCAGTGGCATTGTATATGTACATCACTTGCATACTGTGTCTGCTTCTTTAACGTTTATGTGGTTGTCAGTAAACATGAAATGATTGCTGCATTGTCTCAAGATGCCCATATGCTATCCAGTCCTTTGATTTAGAGCTACCAGGAGGAGGGTATTGGGACTAGATGGTTATTAAGAGTACATTATCAAAGCAGATTATGCTGAACTGTACTAAATTCTACTAACTTTAATATTTGCACAATGATTAATTCAACTAAATCTGTAAGGATTGCAACTTGACACCCAACTTGCTGCTCTAAGCCCATTGGCTCACAAGGTATTTGCACTATATTGCTGCTTTACAGGATACAATGTTATGAACAATTCTTTCTAGGTGTTTGCTACTGGACAGGGATACTGCTAACCCATGCAAACAGGCAAAAATTCTAGCAGCACAAAAAAAAAAACAGAAAACTAACTATTGAACCTTCTGGCCAATAAAATGACTATACTATGAGTTATTTGTGTCTTTCCCAACTCAGATAGACCAGGCAAACATCTCCTGTCACAAGATGAATAAACCTAGTTCTCCAAATGTAAAATAAAATACAGCAGAAGTGTGCAATGCTACCACAAACTGTGTAAACAACTAGCTGAAAATCTCTTGCTAAATGCAATTTCAAGACCTCCTTACAGAAGTAACAGTGCAAGGAAGAGCAATTCCTTTTTATTTACAAAAAAAAAAAAACAGTGAAATGCGGACATAAAAGCAAGAAACAGTAGTGATCATTCAAAATAACTTGTGTGATTTAGCAATCAAAGAAACTTAACTTTGCCTGGATGGCACTAGATAGGGTTAGAACTCCAAGCTTTCCCTTGCTCCTGGAAACTGTGCAGGAGACAATATGTGTTGAAGGAGGTTTACTTAAGAGCAATACTGGTTTGCTGGGTGGGTAATCTATCATGGATCTGTGGAAAACACTGGGTGAGAAGAGTACATAAATAGCTTATACAACAGTTTACAGCAATAACATAGAGGAGTGAGGGACTTTAGAACTCAGATTATTTTAAAGGCTGGCTGGCACAGAGACAGGATTATTATTCAATCAAGGTAGCTAGAGAGGCATACAATCAAATAAAGGCAATATTGGAGCTCTTTCAGAAACCTTGACTTCATTTGTTAGTCGGGGATGGGGCAGACACAGAATGCTACTTTAAACATGTAAAACATAAGCAGAATATAAAAGCATTGAAGCGCAAACTCGAGCAGAGACAATTCCCTTACTATTGACCTTCTACTACAGTTTAAGGCACTAGACAATGCAAAAATTTACCAGTAACTTTGTTTATGGAAAAAGTGCAGGAATAAATGACTAAGGCTCAAAATCTTGCAGGATTAGACAGCTCTGCCAGCACTGTGAATAAAACTACTTGACTATAGGCCAGCAGGGATTAAATACAAACGGATAGCTTTTACAAGTAATTCTACTTCTGAAAGAGAAGATAGAATAACACAGAAAAATATTCTTCTCACAACTGTTAATAAAAAGACTAAAGTCATAGAACAAACATAAAATTGTAAACAGATGGAACAGAGCAGAAAAGTACAAAGTATTAGTACCACAAAGGTCACTAAGTGCAACTCATATATTAAAGTAGAAATGAAATAATTGAAATAATTTAATTCTCCCTCACTTTCCTTTTTGTTTTGAAAAGTAATTACTCACAGTTCCACACTTCACCAAGTCTTGGATAAAAAGACAATGGGTAGATTTCAGTCTGTATTGGAAATAGAAGCTAGCTAGGGAACTATTCAATAAAATAAAGGCAATACTGGATCTCTTTCAGAAACTTTCACTTAATGCATTAGTGAGGGATGGGGCAGATATAGAATGCAACTTTAAGCAGGTAAAAGATAAGTAGAATATAAAAGCACTGAATCACAAACTGTAACAGACAATTGTCTCACTAATTAAAATTTATCTCGATTTTATCCCCAACCCACATTATTTTTGGCTTTGTCCAGAATTTTTTATCAAATAATTTGAGAAGTATGGTGAAAAACATTCAGATCTAAAATAATTATTTTGGCGTTATTTCGGGAAAAGCAGAAATAGAATATTAGGTGGTTTATGCTACTTTATTTGCTTGGTACAGTTTTTGCCTTTATCAGTACTGTTTTCTTTGGAGGGAGCTAGGAAACTAATGTGTTTTTGCAGTTGGATTAGCTCAACGGGAAACAGAGTTCTCTTTGGTGCAGAAGGAAGCAGGACTATTCCTACACTAGGTGTTTGTATTAATTTTCCAGTACTGACACTACAGTGCAGCATAAGGTGGTGATGCACTCCTGGGTGTGATTTCCTTCAGTTGAAATGGTAAACCAAGGCCCCATTTGCCTGAGTTGCTGGTATTTCATGTGGCTGTAAAGGATCTCACAGCACTTATTAAAAAGAGTAGGATACGTTTCCTGGTTTCCTGGTCAAAATTCCCTTTGTTAGTATGAATACTACCTCTGGTTTCTTCTGAGAGGAACCCATTGGCTTGTCAGGACTAACATAGCAACAACAAGTATAAATACATGCATTATGATTATGAGGATATTAGATATTATCTGTGCTGGCATGACTGGCTGAAGTAATTGTAAATTACCCTGTGTTACATATGCCAGCATAACTATCTATAATTTTGAAAATAAGTTTGTCTTTTGATTATCAATCTGATTTATGCGGGATGTTTGAATGTCAAACAGTGTTCTTCTGGCTGACCAAATGTACATGTTCTTTGTAAAAAGAATTCTGAATGCATGTTATGCCAGAATCAGCTGACCTAGATGTGATATAATTGTGTGCCAAAGATGGGAGAATCGAATCTTCACTGCAGCTGTATATTTCATTTTCAAAGTCTGATATGAGAGTAAAGTTCGCATGGCAGCTTCCTGTTACTTTTGAGAAAGATCTGCTATAAAAGCATGTTCTGAGTCAGTTTTTCAGTTATCATTCAGTTATTTCTAGAGATGTTCAGTAGTAGTAGTCCAGTTGTTTCCAGAGTAGTTGTTCCAGTCACTATTCCTCATTTTACCTTGCAGAAGTAAGAATATAATCTTGCCTTGGTGAGTTGTTTAGAATAGATAGGGACAGTTAATCTTTAGATAGTCAGGAAACTACTACTAGATAGAGATTTTCTAAAATCAATGTGAGATTTATCCTACAGTATTATTTTCATATTTTCTGTGTGTGAATCGTTAATATTTATTGGAATCAGTTAGGCTAGTTTTTTAGTTAATATTTTTAATAACTTGAGAGTGTTTATACTTAATGTGAAAACACCAGGGCCACTCTGAAAAGGCTTACTGATTGGGATACATACTACTGTTTTTGTTTCAATATCTATTTTACCCAATATAATTGATCAGTCCTTTTGAAAGATATTGTGGTATTTGACTTGTGGCAGCCACTGCCTTGTGATTTGGATAAAGAAACACAGCAGGTAAATATGTGTCAGTCTTTCCCAAGAGTGTGTGTATGTGTGAATATCAAACATTTGTGTGAGTGTGTCAGATAGCTAGAACTGGGACACAGTATTCTGCACTGGTTAGTGTAGAGACTCATTTAGTGACCTGGAGTGAAGCATATAGTCCAGTCCCAGGTTTTGCAACCTGTTCCCGGTGTACTCTTAGGGGAAATTTTATATTTTTATTCCTGCTTTAAGTGATACTCCCTTACTGGAGACAGTGGTGAAGACTGAGACTCCTTAGTTACTGCCCCAGGGTAAAGATGGCTCATCACAATTATTATCAGTATGTCTCATTTATTTCATTATATCATTGTTCTCTGATTATATTAATGCAACATAATTAATAAGTGTTCATGGTTATTATATCTTAATGGACCTGCTGCTGTAAAGTGATGTAGGAGTTTTTTCCCAGAGTCCACTTCAAGCCCCCTTTATAAAAATCAAGCTAGACATAAGGAAAACGTTTTTTTTCTTTCATGTAAATAGAATGTGAGTAGAACTCATTTGCTTGAATTACTCAGATGTATGCTCTCTTACCTCTTCAACAGTAGTTTTATATGCTCTGCAAGATAAACTAGTTGAAACACATTTTAAGGTTTTCAGTTTTTAGTTCAAGAGCTGCCAGACCCTCTCCCACATTCTTCCCGAAGTTCTAAAATTATCATTATAAAACAGGAGCCCATAACTGTCATCTCTTGCTTCGACTTTAAAGAACTTTTAACAGGCATTTAGATTACTTTGTTATTCACCAGTGTCTGCATTGGGAAGACGTGCATTTTATCTTAAACATTGTCATACATGTGTTCCATTTGTTTAAAAAGATTTTACTTGTAGTGCAGTACCTTAGCAAATAAGTCTGACTTTCTGTTTGGGTCAATGTAATTTTTCTCTTTCTACTGAGGCAGACATGTCTTTGTGCATTACATTTTCCACCTTTTATTGTACTGATAGTTACACCATTGGTTTGATATACTGTAGCTAGATTTAGGTTCATAGGTTCATAGGTAGGTACTAGGCTATCTGCCCAAGGGCATTTATAAGCCTAGCCAGAGTGTGTCGGCTTTCGCCGCCCCATTGATTAATTAACTGATCCTCTGTCAAGCAGAGCCAATGAAGTGATTCCAGGGGTGTATTTTCTGTTACCCAGCCACTCGTCAAGGTTTCTCTTGAAGAGTGTTAGTGAGGGGCTCTTCTTGATGAAATTTGGAATTTTGTTCCAAAGCATAGGGAGTCTCTGTGACAGGAATCTATCCCCTCCAGCATGTTCTATTTATTGTTGTGGTGAGATTTAGCTCACTAGAGCACGTGGCTCGCAGTGACTTGGATTTCTTTAGGTGGAGCATGAGTTGGACATGGCTTTGTAAGTCAGGCAGAGATCACCTCTATGACACTGAGTACAGCCGGAGTTTTTTCAGTCGGGCTGCATAGGACATATGTTTGAGGCCAGTAATCCTCTTGGTGAGGTACTTTTATGGTCTTCCCATCTGTTGGAAGTGTCTTGTGAGGTACATCCCAAATGGGGCATTATACTCTATGATGGGTCTAATGAGTGATGAGCAGAGGGGCACTATAACCTCTTTATTTCTAGATGCGAACCCTTTAGTAATTAGATGGGCCACATAGAAAAATTTCCTAACTACTTTGGCAATATGATCGTCAAAGGAGAGATTACTATCTACCTGGGTCCCCAGATCTCTTATTACCTCTTCTGTATTAAGGGGGCTGCCACCTATGTTGTAATTCGTGGGTGTTTTGTTTTTTCCAAAAGGGATGATTATGCATTTTTTGGCATTTAGCTTGAGGTCATGACTTTGACACCAGGTGTCCGTCTCAGTAAGGCCCTTTTGGAGGATGTCGATGTCAGCTGGAGAGTCAATTATGGCACCCAATTTGCAGTCATCAACGACCTTGGTTAGCCATAGTCCTCCTGTGTTTGGCTGTACTTCTGAGAAGTATATTCCGAACAGTAGGGGTCCCAGGACTTCCTTGTGGGACACCACTTGTGACTGGTTTAGAGTCGGACCTGGAGCCCGCTATTCTTACCGTGTGAGTTCTGTCTGTAAGCCAGTTGGCAACCCATCTCATGACATAGGGGTTTATGTTCAGACTGGTGAGTTTTTCTGTAATACCCGAGTGGGGAATGGTGTTGAAAGCCTTGGTGAGGTCAAGGTAGGCTGTGTGAACCACCTTTCCCCTCGTCTATGGCCTTGGTGACTGTCTAGAAGAAGTCAACCAGGTTTAGTAGGCATGATCTGCCCTTAACAAAGACGAACTGGTCGGGTCAAGTGTTTGAAGGTTCCAAATGTCTTTCTTAATGAGTTCCATGATGATGCATCCATAGCCTTGCAGACCAGGCTAGTCAGGCATATGGAGCGATAGTTACCAGGGTCAGTTGTGGCCCCTCCTTTGTGGAGAGAAATAACCGCTGCTGTGCGCCATTTTATGGGCACATAGCCTGTGGAGAGGCTGAGGTTGAACAGCGTGTTTAGGTGGGGCATTAGTTCATTCTGTAGTTCGTTCAAGACGCAGCTTGGGACACCATCTGGTCCCACTTACGCTGTGTTTTGGCTTTTGAAAGGGCTGTTTTCACCTGTGCGTCTGTGATTTTTGGGACACTACACTTTTCTGGTATTGTTGTGGGTCCTTTTGGAGGTGAGGGGGGGGGTGAAGTTTTCACTGAATCTATCTGCCAGGATGATTTGGATGCAGGACATCATTATTCTCTCAGGAAAGTTTGGCTAGGCATAGAAAAGTCTCCCTGCGTTGTTCACCAAGTAAAAATCTATGAATCTATGTGAAAAAACACCATACCAATAGACTATAGAATACATGATAACTCAGCCATAATCCACTGTTTAAAATGATAGACCATTTCCCTGTGGAAAAATGGTAAATGCCATAATCTTACAAATTCTGACAATGTTCACAGCACAGGAACACTACTAATTTGGCTGATCAAGAATTATTGTTTGGATGATATCCTGCATGCAAATACGACATTGAGGGCTAGGCATTTATAAGCTACCTCTGTTCATAAGGGACATAGGTGCCAGACCCAGTGTAAAATTATTTTCCCTATCCACTGGTCTAGGTTGTGCTTAAACTAAGTAATAGACAAACTCAGCTTCACATGGATGGGAAGCTTGTTCCATAGGAGGGGCAGTTCCAGGATGGGTCTATATTATATCCTCGAAGAGGCGTTCCATAGAACGTCTTTTCATCGACCTTTAAAACATGAACTGTCATAACAGTGAATGGCCACATCAGTGATTTCTTTCCCTGGAAAGAAATCACTTGCCATAAAAAGAAAAACACATTACTGCAAACATTACAAAGTGGGGGGCTTTGCCTCCCCATACCCCCCAATGTGGGGGGCTGTGCCTCCTACACCCCCCAACTAAATATAACAACTCCAAGTTCACACTACAATGGGGAAAAGGGCAAACTAACAAGGATGGCCAAGGGAAAGAAATCGCTGATGTGGGCTGTTTGCTGTTATGACAGTTCGTGTTTTAAGGGTCGATGAAAAGGCATTTGATGGAACGCCTCTTCCAGGACATAATATAGACCTGTCTGGGACACATATCTGCATCTCTAATATGTTCTGTTTCAGTCACAGACAAAATTCAAGTTCCTAGACCTTGTATTTCTGGTAGTCCTTGACTTATGAATATGTAGGTGATTCAAAAGTGTGGGGTTTGTAGATGCCTTTTAAGGCAGGCATAGATCATCCCTCAATAATCTTTAGGAGGCTGAGGAAACTGTTTGTTTACTTTTCAAAATACCAGACCCTGGGGGACCCCACTAGTGAATGGCCTCTTGGTGGAGGTGGCCTCGCCTTTTCTGATCTCCTGGGTCCTATCAGTGAGCCAGCTGGCTATCCAGCAGGTGATAAAAGGGTTTATACCTAAATTAGTGATCTTGTCTATAATGCCTGAGTGCAGTATTGTATCAAAAGCCTTGTCCAGGTTCATATAAGCTTTGTGCATTGTCTTACCTTCAACCAATGCTTTAGTGAACCTCTCAAAAAAGTCCAGCAGATGTAATAGGCATGACTTTCCTTTAACAAAGTTGAAGTGTGTTGTGTCCAGCATTTGCATGTTACCTATGTCCTCTTTTATCATGTCCTTGATGATTCTTTCCATGGCCTTACATATGAGGCAGATATGACTTATGGGCCTATAGTTAGCCTGATCAGTGGTTGGAGCTCCTTTGTGCAGGTGAATGAATGTAGCCATCTTCCATTCCTTGGGAATAAAATCTGACTGAAATCTCGAGCTGAAAAGTGATTCAAGCTCACCAGAGAGGTCATGTTTCACGCTATTTATTAAACATCCCAAGATGTTGACGAAGCCCATTGATGCAGTGTTATCGACTATGGAAAAGTGAATTGATGACCTTTACCCTAGTAATGGTTGGGGGGATTGTGGTATATGGTACTTCCTGTGGACTATTGGGTGGGGAATATAGGGAGAAATTTGAGCTGAATCTATCAGCCAAAAGGCTGTCCTATATGCTCCATCAGTTAGATACTGTACCCGTATTATGCCCAAGCAAGAAAAGAAACTTGGTGCTGCCTCTAACCAAATTTAATAATTCGTACCCACTTATCTTCCAGTCTTCCTGCTACAAACTTCATACTATAACTGTTCAGATTTTCAGTATTCCTTAGATAAAGACCACCACTGAGAAAGTGGGAAAGATGAATGCAATACAATAATAACATGGGTGCAGTTATCAAGTACAGTTCTCTTTTGTGACATGGCTTGCTGTAGAAAAGTGTTTATTATTCTTACATCAGGATCATTATACTTACTTAAAATCCAAGCCTCATAGGAGAATTGGGTATGAAGTCTAGTAATGGAAAAATAACTGGTAAATCTTAGCCTAACATGGGTGAATTCTAGGATCACAAGTCTTATCTAGAATGAAAATATTAGGGTCTACTTTATGTGCTTTCATGTTTCCTTAGATCTATATAGATTCCTAGATTAGTACTAGGCTAACTGCCCCTGTGGGTTATTTTAAGCCTAGCCAATTACCCCATGTGAGAATCAAACCCTGCACCTTGCATCTTTAAGGTGAACACCTTAACCATTATGCCTGCCTCCTCTCCCTGTCTATGCCAGAACTCTTAAGGAGGTAGAACAAGCCAGCCTATCTTCTCAGGAATCCAATTTACTTCAAATATTTATTTTTCTTGTCTTTTCTTTTCTTTTTTTTTTTGAATAATTATGTTCCAAATGGAGCACAATAAGTAAATGCAGAAAACCAACATTTCCGATCAGATTGGCACAAATCCATTTTCGAGTCATCTTTCTTGCTCTATGCAACTAACAATCTAATAATACTAATATGACTTTCTCACTGAATTCAGCCATTTCCCATCAGTATCTTAACAGTACCCAAGCCAGTCCTATTAACCTGAACCTCCTCACTGTATTCCAGTTTTCTACATTAAACACATCAAAAGCAATGACATTGAACAAATACATATAGGTTCAACTGCATCAAATCACATGCAGCCATGATTCATTTGCTTTTGCAGAGATTTTATATTAGCAGCCATCAAACATTCCTAAAACAAAGTAATATGCCCTCAGTCTGGAAAACTGACAGGGTTAACCCACTTCCAAAAGAAACCAACCCCTTCAAACCATCACATTACTGCCCAATTTCCATTCTCCCATCTCTATTAGAAATCTTAGAGAATCTCATCTACACACAGCTAACAAAATACATCACCATATCCAATCTCCTTTCACAGAGACAACATGGATTTTGTTCAGGATGCAGTACAATAACAGCACTTTGGACTCTCATAGAAATACATCTAGGCATGAACAAAGACCAGCTAACAGGCACTGTTTTCACTGACCTCTATAAAGCATTTGATTTACTGTATAATAAAATTCTCTTAAACTACCTAATTGAAATAGGAATTAGCCCAGCTATCATTCTGTGATTCTAGAACTATCTGCCTAACAACTACTTTACTGTCCAAGTCCAGTCCTCACTATTTCCTTCAGCTAATCTCAGGCTCTATTCTTGCCCCATCCCATTTCCCATCATTATGAATAAACTTCCCCTTGACCTCCTTGTCCTTCTGTCCTTCCTCTGCTACTTGATGCAAATGGCATGGTTCTGTTTCAGTGAAATCAGTTCCCCACAGCACTGCAAAACAAGAATGCCAGGCTGATTTCCTCTCCCTTATACAATGGATGAAAAACAAAAAAAAAAACAAAAAAACAACTACTTAACACCCCCCCTCCCCAAAAAAAAAAAAACGAAAAAAAAACATGCCTTTCACATTATGGTACCAAACGGAGGCTCCACAAAATTCATTCTCATCTACAAATATTTGATTATAACAACACTGCCTTAGCTCTTTCAAATACCTGGGACTATAGCTAGACCAATCTCTCAGGTTCACTCTCTATCTTGACAAAGCTAGAAAAAAAGTTAAATTGCTGCTCTTATAGACCAAGAAACTGTTCCCATTTCTATCCAAGCATTCAGGTCAGCCATTGGTAAAGACATCCTCTTCTCTTAACTGGAATGTGACCTCTCCTTGGTAGCATCTGCTTCAAGACAAATGTCACACCTATGCTATTAATCACCAATAAAATCTGCAGGCTTATCACTCCCCTGAGGATGAATACCACTGCAAAAACCTAGAAAAAGCAAAACGGTTCCCAGGCAAGCAAAAAACTGACATTCCTATCAGGTTTCCAACAATTCAAACTCATATATAACCAAAAATTGGGTTCCTATCATACGATTGAAGTCTTACAACTTTGAATCATTAAAGAACAAACTTTAATGATCGAAATTGTAAAACCTCGAAGCATATAATGGAGATTGCCATAGAGCACGGAAAGGGAAGATTTCCCTTTACAGCACTATGGTGCGATCTCGAAGTTGGTATATTTAAGTAGCGGGGGGTGTAGGGGTGCAGGGGGCTTGCCCCTGCTTAGAGCATTTTTGTTACTGTTTTTACTTTTTTTTATGTGCGTTTGAAGTTCCGAGACTTCAGTCATTAAAGTTCGTCCTTTAATGATTTACAGTTTTGGAACTTCGATCATATGATATAGATCCCCAATAATCACTTGTGTAACAAAACTAATATGACAACCTCAATCCTACAACTTCACAAATTATGACCATTCAGATCCCTTACTACTAGCCCCAAAAAATCAAATTTCACAGTACATATTACTGCTTCTCTGTTCACTGCCCCACACTCTGGGAATCTATTCCCTCTATAGCAGAAATGTATCATCTATTATTCTGGGCATAACTAAAGACTCATCTTTTGAAACATGCAAAACACCAATATTATTTCCCTGGCCACATTAAATAAATACACCATATTCTGTCACTGTATAATAATGTTCTCAGTCTCTATCCCCTCTAAATGTATATCACACTTATGTTAATATCTAACTCACAAATATGAAGGCACCCTGGACACCAAGAATGTTGCACACTTCTTTATTCACAATTCCCAATCCACAGGTTAAGCGCTTTCATCCAATTCTGTTGGACTTCAGAAGAATGGACATTACTAACTCAACCTTTTTATATCCCTCCCCTTGAACCAATTAAACAATTAAAAGTAATTGGCAAGTTAAAATTCCATTAAACCTCAGTTCAAATTGCATAAGATTACATCAACCCTACCTATTTTTTATTTAACACCCTTGGTGTCCAGGGTGCCTTCGTATTTGTGAGTGCAGTTTTGTCTCTTAATATTTGACTCTTGTATATAGTGAATATAACATCTCCATAATGCAAAATCTCATTTCAACTTCTAACAGCAGTATAATGTAAAGAATTCCCCACACTGGATACTTAATTATGCTTACTTTATTGCTGCATTTAAATAAATAAAATAAATAAATAATAAATAACTTAAATAGTCATATGATGGCTATCACAATGCACTAGTCATTTTAGCAGGTATTCTTTTACCTTTAAATAAAGCTATAGCATTTTCTTTAGGTAGCAGCAATTATATAATTAAATTGATGAGTGCTAATTTGCCTTCCTCTTTCTCCAATACCACAACAAAACATGTACTTACAAAAACATGAACTCTCACTTGGAAGTGAATACATCTACTGAAAGGACTTACAAATGTAGCACAAAACCACAAACATACTATATCTCTCGTATAAATCACTCTCATAAATTTTTATATGCAATGGTTGGACATTGATAGTATGTATATGTATTCATTTATATATGAAAATATTGACAAATGTCTGTGACACACATTATGCTCATTAACTCATTATTAAAAACAGCTGTGATTATGCTAAGGAAAAAGTATGCACTTATTTAAAAAATTGTTATTATCTGTAATGAAAACATTTTTGTCAGTAAAATCAATACATAAATACATATATAAATAAATTTAATTCATGTCAACATGCTGGAAATAATCTTGGCCTACTACAAATGGTCATGTGCTACTATCTCCCGACACACTTGCATACTGCCACTTGTTGTAATCGGTAAGTGCCCGAACACCCACTAGCCCAATCTTAGTAAATTACTAGCACTCCCAAAACCCAACCCCACTGAATTTCATAGCCCTACCAGAACTGTAACTCTAACCCTAAAACTCCTACCTGGCCCCTATCCCTAACCATAGTGCTCCCCTTCTACCAAGTAAAGTCTCACCTCACTCTCTAAACCTAAAACTCAATTCTTGTTCCCTAACCCTACAGCCTCTATTCATTCCCAAACCATAAAACTTTCCTTTCTCTCCCTAAACCCAAAGTGTCCAATCACTCCCTAAGTCTAAATTCCTCTCCTACTCTATAAACCTAAAACTCTCCCCTCCCCAAAATTAAATTCCTCTTCTAATCGCTGCTTAAACCTCTAACCTGCACTGCTACCACCTCCCATTCCCTTCCCATGGCTCCTGTACTAACCCTGCCTGAACTTAGGTACTGTGTTAAAAGTGAAGTGGGACAACTCCACTGTCTGCCCACAACTGCTACACTAACCCTACCTGAACTCAGCTATTGTGTTAAAGTGAAGTGGGACAACTCCACTGTATGTCTACTGCTGCTGCATCTCACTCAAACATATAATCAGACTCGAGTGAGAGTGGTCAGCATAGTGAGTTACAAGATGCATGACTCCCTGGCTGTGAGATAGTGGTATTCAAGCACTTAGGATTTCAACCCTTATAGGGGGCCCAAAGATACTTGTATTGACTTTGCCACAAAACAAACTTAATAACAGAAAACCATTGCTAAGAATATTTTCATTTTTTCTTATATTAATGACCCAACCAAAATGTAAAGTCCTTTCTTTTGGTAATATGACCACTGAAGTCACTTCTCATGGCAGATTATTAGGGATGATAATGGATGATAATCTTAAATTCAACCTAAATATACAAAATTGCATAAGGGGGGAAAACTCATCATAAACTAGGTATGCTTTAGAACCAAAAAATGTTCTCAATGACACAACTAAAACTATACTTCCCACTACTTATCTTCTCCCCACATTCCTTTAGGGCATGATATTGCTCCATTTGTTGAGTATTTATGCAATTCCACATCTTTTTTAAGATTTGGTTATTTGGTTTGTTCAAATAAAATTAATTATTTGGATGTGGAAATCAGTAAAGACACGAATAGGTGGAGACTGGTGAGTAACGTTTATCGTATCCCACGTACTCCAATAGTCTTTTACACTACTCGAGTAGCCATCTGGAACACCAGAAAAAGGGTATAGTAAAGGGGCAGTATGGCTACCTTTCTAGGTTGGTGTCAGAAGATGATACTTTTACAAGTGAAGGGCACAAGTTGTTGCAGATGTTTCTTTCCCGTGGTTACCCATGTGATTTCATACAACGTATGTTTGATGAAGTTTGGGAGAGAAGAAACAGTGGGGATCCCCCCCCCACGGGAGGATAACAGTGTTGTGGCAACCAAACCACAATGTATCAAAGGTAACAAGCATATGGACTCTTTTGTCACCACATATACTGTGGATTGTAATAGCATTTTCAAAATACTTAGTAATAATTGGGGAATTTTTCTTGTTTTGAGAATTTGTATGGTTTAGTGTGTGAATGTCCACTTATTATTTATAAAAGAGGAAAAAGTTTGAAGCAATATTTTGAGACATCTGATTTGGTTACAATGCAAAATACTAAAAACAAAATGGGTGTTATAGAAGTGGTACTTGCTCACAATGTAAGTTTGTTTTTGAAAACAAGGAAGTGTTGGTTAATGGTATGTGGATTAGAGTCACTTTTCATTGTACTTGTAATTATTTGGGTATTGTTTACATTGCAATTTGTCAACACTGCAATGCATTTTATATGGGGAAAACCCAGAGAGTTTTAGAGTATATATATATATATATATATATATATATATATATATATATATATATATAAATTAAACCATATGCTTGATATTAGAAATAAAAAAGAGCACAATGCCCTATACAAGCACTTTTTGAGTTTTGCGTCACGCAGTTTTAGATATTTTTGGTTTGGATATTGTGTATAAGGATATCTGAGGACGACCATGGGAGGATTTAATTGAGGCTTGTGAATTAAAGTGGCAGATTAGGCTTAACTTAATGGTGCCACCTGGACTGAATGAGAACATTTCTGTAGCTAGTATTTTGAGGTTAAAGTCTTTTATAGTGTGATTTTCTTGATTTGTACTTATTTTTATAAACATATTTTTAAACAAAGACATTTAACAAGTAATAACTAATTTTTGAAATATGCTTATGGTGTTTAATGGTTGAAAAAGATTTTTTAAATATTTTACTTAATGCATTTGTAAGAATATTTTGAATTTTATTGGTTTATTTTAGGCATGTGATCTGGGAACGGGCTATTTAAATGTGGTAGGTAACATATTTTTGATTCTGATGAAGTCCTGGATATAAATCGATGAAAGTGCTTAATCGAATAAAGGTTCTTTTGGCTCACATCACTGGTGTGTTTCCTTCCATTTTCCACTTTTGTCAGTGTTTCCTTTATGGCGCTCTCATCCTTACTAACCTCCAGGCTTCATAAAAATTAAAACTTGAACAATGCTATAACAGAGTTGCTAAATTTGCTGCAAATACTGCTTACTGAAACCACCTCTGTATAGCATTAAAAGCCTAAATTGGTTAGAACTACCAATTCAACTAATATATACACAGATTTTTACCATCTATAGAATTATCCAGCATCCATCTGCTAGTCCAGCACTAATATCTTTTAAACACCTATGTTCCCAGTCTCTCATTATGGTCCAATGAGCATTGCCTGTATTCATACCATATTGCTAACACCTGGAAATCCTTACCTGTACCCATCAAGTCAATACCCTCCCTTCCATCCTTCAAAACCATTCTGAAAGACATTTTAGCCAAAATCTTGCTCTGTTCTTGCTCAACACCAGGATAAACTGTATCCCTAAATGTGAACAAGTGTCTTCATATATCTTATACCTCCTTACTCTCCCTTATTCATTCAGTTCCTTACTTCTATCAATTTATCTCCCCCAGCTTTCCATAAGCCTGCTTTACCTATCACTTCATACTGCAATTCCTATGAGTATTATATTAACTTACTTTTAATTTCTCTTTGGCCAAAATTTCTCTAAATATTAACTTGTATCTATTTTTAACAAATATTTTCATATTATGCCTAATCTGGTATAAGTATTTAAACTGTAGATATTTGTGTATTATGTGTAAAGATTTTAAATTATTGTTCTTAAAATGCTTTGTAGTACTTTGAAGCTTTTCTCTCCGTGCCTCTTCTGAAAATGAGCTCTTTCCCAGTCAGATTTTTTTGGTAATCAAATGTCAGTAAATAAATGAATAAATGAATGAATAAATAAATAAATAAATATACAAATTTTTCATATATGCTCATGAGGCATAAGCCATTGCCACAACTTCCTCCAAAGATTCTCCATATGATTTACTATGTATGAGATCCGTTGACAAGAGGGATTGTGTTTCTTTTCTCTTATTTAACAAACATCTTTCCTGTTTTTATTTAATGTGGTCTACTTCTTCCTCTTGTTTCAAATTGCACAATTGTTCCATGAAATGCTTTCTTAACAATATTATCATTATTTTTCCTTACCTCACAAATGACCTATCTGAGCTCTGTTGTAAAACTGTATTAATTAATTAGTGACAGATTATACTCATCTTGTTCTAAATCATATTTACTTCCACTTTCTCTTTAAACATTATCCCATGACATTGGTTGTTTGCCATCTCCCAGTTTTCCATCGTTTTAAGTTTATAACCCAGGGTTGTGGTTTGGTATAATGGTTTGTTAGGGTTGCTTACTTTACAAACACAAGGTGCAGAGTTTAATTCACAAATGGGATAATCGGATGGTGCAGTAGTGCAGCGGTAGCTTTGTTGCCTTACAGCAAGAGGTTCTCTGATTCAATTCCTGGCTGGAGTGCCTTCTGTGCAGAGTCTGCATGTCCTCCCTGCATTCATGTGGGTTTCCTCTGGGTGCTCCAGTTTCTTCCCACGTTTCAAAGACATACTTCTGGAGTGTTTCTCCCTAGGCCTCTGCTGAAAATTGGCTTCGTTCCAAGTTAGACTTTCCCAGTAAACAAATGTTAAATAAAATTGGCTAGGCTTAAAATGGCTCACAAGGGCAGTTAGCCTAGTACTGATATATGATCCTGTTGTTTGTCTATTTACCAGGGTAGTGGACTAATCCCCAGACCAACGTCAGCCACTGTTAATGGACTAATCCCCAGACCAACTTCAGCCACTGTCTAAGAACTACCATTGTTATGAAAGCAAGGAAGTTTCATAGCACAACAGGAATACAGAAAATTTCAACAAAAATATAACAAGGTACAATTAGAGAAGACTATTTCAAAGTATATCAAATAATACAGTAGTTTGTAAATAAGAAAATAAAATAGCAGAGTATTAATATTGTATACAGTAGTAGCAAAAGATTAATATTTTCATAATTATGCTAAACCATTCCTCCATTGTTGGATTTTTGCTGGGTGACTGTTTAACAAACAAGAAAAATAATACTTTTAATAATGAAACTGGATGTAATATGTATCGTTTAGCTTTCTTTGCTTCATTGAGCAATGAACATTATTTTTATATTCAGCATTCACTCGTAGATCAGTTCATAACAGATTGTAAAAATCCTGTATCATATCTTCCTGTAAAAACAATGAACATTATTTTTTAATTTCAACAATTCATTCACAGATCAAGTCATAACAAATTGTAAAAATCCTGTATCACATATTCCTGTAAGCAGTACACAAAAAGGAATAACTATTGAGAGGGAAAAAAACTTTAACTCTCACAGTGTCTTTTTCTCAGACATCTTCCATTCCTTCATGACTCTTAACATGTTTCAAACACTTTCAAGAACAACTTTTAATTTTCTTCTAAGGTCATCTCAAACTCTTTAGCAATATGCATAGTAGTATAACCTTTTTTGCAAGTGGTTTACTGCTAAGGGCTGACATAGTTTACAGACTTTTGAAATGTAACTGTTTAGGATATCATACAGTTTATCAATGAAAACATTGCAGAAACTTTCCCTGATTATGTGTCTCCAAAGAGTTAGCACATATAAGTAAGTTTGGATGGTTAAGTAAATCTTTTCATGTGGGTGTTGTATGGGTATTTCTCACACCATTAACATTCTTTTCATGATTCATCCTCTTTTGTTGTTGTTACTTTTGAACATTTTTATTTATATGTTTTGCAACTGCACCTGCTGACAGTCATCATCATCTGTTAATTAAGCCCATTATTAATTATTTATGTTCTTTTTACTGACATTTGCTTAACAGAAAAGTCCAACTGAGTCACAAGAGTCCATTTTCAATGGAAGCCCAGGAAGGAAAGCTCCAATGTACATGGCTAAGTGACAAAACAGTTTGATGAGATACATAATCAGATACTCACATTGTTGTAGAAATCTTGGTAAGATACATAAGTAAAAAACATCATGATAATATACATAATCAGTTATTTCTAGTGTTGCAGACTGAGAGGAAAATACAAATATTAAAGTAAGAAAAAAAGAAAATCCAATTTACAATTTTCTACAGCCTTTGATGCCAAGGACTCCAGTCCTGAGTATTCCCTAGAGAAGGAGAGAGAGCAGTCCAGAGGAAGCTATTATACATGTAGCCTTTGCAGTGGTGTGTGCCCTTTCTAGCATCCTAGCAATTATGTGGCATTTAGTATGGCCTTAACTCCTCAACTTGGTGGGGAACTAGTGACCCCTATCACAGTAGGAATCACTATGCTCTTCTCATACAAGTGTATGCTCATGTGCATCTACAATGAAGGCTACCAAATTTGTAGCTTGGTTGCCAAATTTCATCCCTCAGCCATCCTTTACATAGCTGCCCCTCTTCAAGGGATTAGGGAACTGTATGTTCCCAATCCTCAACCTCCCACCCTAGGATAGGTACCCCCATGCACCATGTGCCAACTCCAGCAGATGCCTGAGCCACTAATCAAACTTGGGTTACCCGGGCCATAGTCCGGGCTTTACACTTCTATGCCACTGGAGTTGGCTTGAATCCTTAACCATCTGAATTCCACATTATCTGCGGATGACCTTTGAATAGCTGACTATACAGAGGTAACTTTCAAAATGTTTATGTTTTCTTACATGTAAATTTTTTGTAATGCTTTCAAATCCAAATTCAAACAAGTAATATAATTGCATTTATAGTCCTGATATCTAATGCAATTTTCTTCTCTAGGATCCTTATTCCATGTATTCATAAATAGAACCAAATTTCCCACACATTTTGTTTCTTTTCTTCCTTCTACAGTTATTCCTTTCACTTCACCATTCCATTCTCATAGGTTCATAGGTTCATAGGTAGGTACTAGGCTATTGGCCCAAGGGCCTAAGTAAGCCTAGCCAATAAGATTCCCTGGCTTACGCCATCCAAGAAAGTTATTTTCCTGTGCCATTGTCGAGCAGAGCCACAGAAGTGATCCCCAGGGTGTGTTTCCTATTTCCCATCCACTCATCAAGATTTTTCTTGAAGAGTGTTAATGAGGAACTTTGCTTGACATAGATGGGTAGCTTGTTCCAGAGTATGGGAAGTCTCTGCGACAGGAATCTATCCCTCCAGCATGTCCTGTTTATTGTGGTGACAAGGTTTTGGTCCCTAGAGTGTGTAGCTCAGAGAGATTGGGATTTCTTTAGGTGTAGCATGTCCAACAGCTCTGGGTTTATATGTTAGGCAGAGATCACCTTGGAGTAGGCGATATGCTATGGAGTAAAGCTGTAGTTTTTTGAGACAGTCAGTGTAGGGCATCTGTTTGAGGCCAGTAATCCTCTTTGTGAGGTAGTTCTGTGGCCTTTCCAGCTGCTGCAGATGTCTTGTGAGGTACATTCCAAAAGGGACATTGTACTTTAAAATGGGTCTAATGAGTGTCGAGTAGAGGGGAACAATTACCTCTTTTTTCCTGGATGAGAATCCTTTTGTGATGAGGTGTGCCATGTAGAAGGACTTCCTGACTACTGTGGCAATGTGATACTGTCCTATCGATTCAGGATTTAGAAATGAGTTAAATGATTTAAGTGAGAGACTCTTGGTACGTGGTTATAGTACAAGTGATATAAATAAAGGGACACAAGGGATAGATTTAAAGAGATCAGGGGTGGCAGCACCTTATTTTTCTAGCCATAGAGGTGGTGAAAGTAGAACTAGAGATACCCCGATGTCAAGGGAGCTGAGAGTTGATAATGTGGTGTGCCCTATTTTTTATACCAAGGATGTGGGTCAAATCAAGGATGTCATTAGGACACATTGGGACATTTTATTAGTTGACCCAGAGGTTAAGGAAGCTTTAGGGGTGGCCCCGAGCTTTATATATAAGAATAAAAAGAATCTGAAGAGGCATCTCTGCTATCAAAAGGAGACGTTAAGAGGAGGTATAGATATATCTTATGGAACGCTACCTTGTGGGCATTGCAATTTTTGTCATCTTATTGACCCGGATCCCCTATTTGTTCACCCCATTGATTTGAGACCTTATACATTTAGGATGAGAGAGAACTGTATGTCCACAGATATTGTCTATCTGGCACACTGTGAAGCATGTCACGCATTCTATATAGGGAAGACCAATAGGAGTCTTAGAGATAGAATGCGTGAACATATGTATAATATCAGGATAGCCTCTAAGGTAAATGCTCTAGCGAAACATGTTAGTGAGTTTGGAGATTCCCATACATTTAGATTTAAGGTTGTAGAGAGGGTTAATAGAAGGATTAGAGGAGGTGATATTAAAACATATACTGAAACTAGAGAAGCCACCTGGATTATGAGATTGAGGTCCGATACGTACCCCGGTATTAATGGGAAAGTTTCGATTAAATCCTTCCTTAGAATGAGAGGATTAAGGACATGACACATATATATATAAATATTGTTCCTGTGTAGTTATATAAGTCCACATGTAAGTCTTGATCATATAGTTCAGTTTTTTCCATATTGGATACAGAAATATATTTCTTGTATATATAGGCATTTATGTATACCTTTATTTATACCCATATATATTAATTTGTTTTTAAACTATACATTATATTTATATATATATATTTCATATATGTGTCATATATGTATATACCTATATATTTCTGTATATATTTTAATATGTTAGTATAGATATATGTGAAGTTGTTTTATTAAGTGCATTTGTTTTAGTTGTATGGTTTGGTGATATGAGATTTTGTAAGGAATTGCTTAAATTTCTTTTATTTGCACTAGCACTTTAAGAATGAGTAACACTTTCGCACTTTTTTAGGTTTAAATTGTGTGATGTTTGGAGAGTTTATTAGGTCTGAAGAAGCCGTAAGGTGAAAGTGCTAACCTGTACTGATATTTGCACTCTACTTTAGCTTTTATTAAAGAAAGGTTCGTGAACTGAATGAGTCGTGGTTCTTATCGTTTGTGAAGTTAGGACTCTTGAATTTCTGGGGACTTGACATATGAACTGGCATTATATCTACTGTGGTTTGCTTCTACTAACTTTTGTTTACTAAATAAATGTTATTGAAATTATAAATGCAACAATGCAAGCAGATAGCAAACAGGAAGTAAATAGTATGAAAATATATCTGTCCTTTATCAACACTTGTCCACACAGACCATTTTCAGGTTTATCCTGGTTGAATACAGATGGTACAATAGTCATAAAGCAGTGCAATAATCCCAAAATATAAAACATTGCTTCAGTCATAAAACATTACAGGTATCATAAGAAGTTACAATAATCATAAGAAAATGTGAGCAACATAATATAGGAAAATGTATTGCACAGTGATGTAAACTAGACTTCAGTTGTTAAACAAAGAAAAGACATAATCATGCAACTTTCAAAAATATAAAATCCCATTTAATTTGGGGGGAATTCAATAGGTTGTACACAATTTTTTTGTCGTGATGCGTACATGAGTGCAAACATTTTCAGAGTCAATAAACCTCACTTAGCAGCACACAAACACGCACAAATAAGGAAAGTTCAGTGGAATGCAAATTCCTGCTTAAGCAGGTGAATTTAATGCAAATTAGCCAGAGGAAGTGATCCAACAACCTGTGTAGACACCATGCCCGTGTGTGTAGTGCACATGTAAATATTTCCTGTATAGGAGTCTACATAGAAAGAAGGGGATGTACAAGTACACAAATATGGATATAATTCCTCTGAAAAGGTTACATCATAAACAGTAATGGTGAAGAATACATTGTGATCTGTAAAAATGCAAGGGAAAATGTATAATTATTAGTATTTCTTTTTACCAATCTCTGCTTGTTTGTACTATGTGCCACAGTGTGCAAACATGCTTAATGCAATAAAAAAAATTATAAAATAAAACTATTGATAAATGTATTTCTCAGAATGTACTGCAGGGCCTTGCATTGGGTATGTATAACAGCAAATTTGTGCTGTTCCCAGCTCACATGGATACATTCCATGTAGTGTCCAGGCTGTCAGCATGGATATGTATGCAAATGAGTTGAAGTTGTTGAATCGCCAAAAGGAGCAACCATGTCCACAGATCCCTTTTGTGTCAGCTCCTACACGGTATTGATATTCCTAGTGGTTGTGGATGACATCAGGAAGGTGTGCCATGTTACTTTTAGGAGATATTGTGCTCAGTGCACGTGTTTGTACAGCATGCTGCATAGCTTATCTTAGCCTACCATGCTCACACGAACCAACCCCCCCCCCCCAAAGCACAGTGGTGACGTAGGAAGCTATCAATTATAACCGGATATCTTGAATTAAGAATATTTACTTTTGTATGCTAACCTACGCAGTGCTCAGTGCCATGCCATGCAAGTCAGTAGAGCCTTTAAATCAATTTAATGATATTTTAGGCAGCTGACATGAATCCAAATTAGCCAGTCCCACACAGTGGACCTACATCAGAACTGTATAAAGTATGCATACACCATACAGTCTGGTTTTCCCTCAATACTCTCAACCATTGGAGTACATGTTTGGGAATTTTAAACTGACATCATGCTAAGGGCTGCTGCAGCTATTCTACATCTGTATGTGCTAGAGGCTGAAGGCAATGCTGCTGGTGCTGATGACCCTAGGTCTAGGCTGAGGAGGAGAAGAGTGTTCAGGTCCAGTGTAACCTACCAGGAGCTACATGAGCTGGAGAGTGTAGAGGGCTACAGGGTGGACAGGGACATATTACAAGAGCTCACTGAGCTCTGCCATTCTCAACTCAGAGCCAGAGCCGATAGAGGGGAACACATCCCAGTGGGAACAAAGGTGTGTGTAGCACTTAGGGTACTAGCTATAGATACTTTTTCAAAGACCAACTGGGAACATGATGGGGGTGTCACAGGCATCTGCTTCCAGGATACCCCACCAATTTCTGGATACTATGCTACCACATGCCAGTGAGCACATATCTTTCCCCTTGACCCCGAGGTAAGGGCCAGCAATATGCAACACTTCCACTGTAGCAATACTGGGTGCAATAGATTGCACACATGTACACATCAAGGCACCTCCCAGTGAGGAGGACAGAATCTGTGTAAAGCACAAGGAATACCAGTCCATCAACTTCCAAGTCGTGTGCAATGCCCAGGGGATTATCATGAGTGTGTGTGCTGGCAACTCTGGCAGTTATCATGACTCCTATATCTGGCACATATCACAGCTGTTCTAGATGTTTTCTAGGGTGGACATCCCACACAGACATCTACTGGGAGATGTTGGCTCTGCCCTGGAACCGTGGATGGTGACATCAATCAGAAATGCACACCCACCCACCAAAGAATACCATAATGTGGCACATGCACAAACTAGGAACATCACAGAGTGTGTGTGTTTGAGCTTCTGAAGAGACAGTTCCAGTGCATCAATATAGCTGGTGGAGTCTTGCAGTATACACCACGTACATGTAGACAAATATTCGCAGTATGTGATATGCTACCCACTCTGATCCTGCAGAAACAGCTGCATCAAGATCAGCAAAGGGAAGAGATACACAGCCCCTCACAAGTTACTAGGTCACTACAGCCACAGTCACATGAGGACATGGAGGAGAACCCCCTGCTGATGTCCCTGTAGGCAGACATAGGCATGCCCAGTATGCCCTGGCTTTGGCTAAGAGATAACACATAGCACATTTACTGACAACCTAGGGATCTCGGGACTAGCACCTTACTCCTACTCACATACAGATAGTAACAGTGATGCCAGCCAATGCCCACATCCTGTACCTGTCCATGTATTGGATGTGTACTGCTTGCATCACACAGAGTCAGCCCTGAAATACAGTTCTGCTGCACTTGTAAGGTAAGTTATAAACCTACAAAGTATTATAGTAGATTGTTATGTAAGGTCATTGTAGCTATGGACCGGGTACAATATGCAGGCGCCTATACTGGCCTATTTGGATAGACAGTCCATCCACATGGGACTGCTGATACCCATTCCACTAACACGTAACCATTTGTATGGGTAGTCCATATGCATGGAATATGCATGCAGTCCTACTGCAACAAATTACTGGTACATCATTCAAGGGACTAGTTGGACAGGGAGGTTAAATGATAGCCAGATTGTGTGTCATAGCAGAACAGGTGCATCACCTCTTCACCCCCAAAACAGACTGTCCCCATGTTACTGCCATAACACTAATGTTATGCTCTCTTACATAGTTAGTATGCCACACAGCATCAGTACTGTAATGTACAATCTGAACATACATTTTATGTGTAACTTGACTGGGAATAGCACAGTACACGTTTATGCAGGTGATGGTTTGGTCAATGATTCCTTGCTCATGTAGCAGCTTCTGTGGCTCAAAGGAGTGAGGCAGATAGGTAGTGTGATGGTGTCCAGGGTCCTAATCCTGAAATATCCCATTATGTTGCATATGAAGTAGCAGTATGTATATCCTTTTACAGACTGTCTGTGTGTGTGCTATACTAGTATGATGGTATTTCACATATTAAATACACAGCTGCATCTGTAGCAACTTCCTAGGACCTGTTTAAACATGCCTTCAGTATTATTGGATAAGGTATTATCAGAACTGTAAAGGCTGGGACTTAAAACCATATATCAGCATGTGTATGTAGAACATGCATCTAGTAGCTCCAGGAATATGATGTAGTAGAACAATATAATAACACCTGTGAATGAAAAATTATGACATGGTGTGAGTCACATGGAATTGACAGAGCCATACGCAACACACTGAGCAATAAATCAGAACAACCAGGTATTGATGCACTCTTGATAAGATGGATAGCTGTATGGCTTACATATAGGATATGGCAAGTATCATACAGCAATTGATCACTTGACATCTGTGGTTACAGTCAGGATGTCCCACAGGCAGCTGTACTAGGGCAAATTTGTTTGCACCTATCTCTGTCATCACAGTTGTTCTACAGTCTGTATGCAGATGACTTGAAATTGGGTCATCATCATCTTCTTTCGGCTGTTCCCATTAGGGGGTCGCCACAGTAGATCATCTGTTTCCATTTATTCCTGTCCTCTGCATCATGCTCTTTCACACCAACCGCCTGCATGTCCGTTCTCACCACATCCATAAACCTTATCTTAGGCTTTCCTCTTTTCCTCTTACCTGGCAGCTCCATCCTTAGCATCCTTTTCCCAATATACCCAGCATCCCTTCTCAGCACATGTCCAAACCAATGCAATCTTGCCTCTCGCTTTGTCTCCAAACTGTCCAACCCGAGCTGACCTTCTAATATACTGATTCCTAATCCTGTCCATCCTAGTCACACCCAGTGCAAATCTTAACATCTTTAACTCTGCCACATCCAGCTATGACTCCTGCCTTGTCGTCAATGCTACCGTCTCCAACCCATATAACATAGCTGGTCTCACTACCCTCTTGTAGACCTTCCCTTTCACTCTTACTGGTACCAGTCTGTCACAAATGACTCCTGACACTCTTCTCCACCCATTCCACCCTGCCTGTACTCTCTTCTTCACCTCTCTTCCACACTCACCATTACTCTGAACTGTTGATCCCAAGTATTTAAACTCATCCACCTTTACCAGCCCTACTCCCTGCATCCTCACCATTCCTCTACCCTCCCACTCATTTGCACACATATATTCTGTTTTAGCCCTGCTGACCTTCATTCCTCTCCTCTCTAAAGCATATCTCCACCTCTCCAGATGTCTTACAGATTGGGCATGTCTGCACAATGACCTGGCCTCAGGAGCATCAGATGCTGTTAAATACATCAGAAAGTAAGCATATGACATGTGGAAGACAGAAATAGAAAGGTAAATATTACCTACAGCACAGGATCTTAACAAACCACCCCAATACAGCACTAAGCACAGCACAGTGCTGTTTCCCCAACAGTCTTAGTAATCAGATCCCTACCTTTCTTCTCAGATAGCTACTAAATCCTTCAAAAATCCCAAAATACCATCACATTTGAAATGCCAAAAACTTTAATTCCCAAGAATTCACATCCATACTTAGAAAGTGTAAATGGGGGTGTATATCACATGCTCGAAACACCAAAACATCGAACAACACAACATCAAACTCATAACCGCAAACGCTGAAAACAGCGAAGCCGCAGAACATAAAATTCTTTCCCAGGGAAAGGATTTGATGGGCCGTTTCTGTGGCTTTGCTATTTCCTCCACTGTGGTGCGATCTCAGAGTTGGTATATTTAAGTGGGGGTGTGTGGGGGGTGAAGCCCCCCACATTAGACATTGTTTGTAGTGTTTGTGTGTTTCGTGTTTTTTGCTGGAACAGTGATTTTTTTTTTCCAAAGAAAAAAATCGCTGTTCTCAGCTTTTGGTGTTTTCAGGTTTCGCTGTTATAAGTTCGATGTTGTGTTATTCGATGTTTTGGTGTTTCGAGCATGTGATATAAACCCGTAAATGGAACCCAGTTACTTATCCTCCATTAGATGACACGGTAGAATACTTTAACACCACCTTTATCAGTATCCTAAATAAACTCGCCCCCGACAGATCTATACAGATAAAACCCAATTATGTCCCTTGGCTAACTAAAACAACTCAAGCACTACTAAAAGCAAGAGACAAAGCCTGGGAAAAATGGTCCAAAGAGAAAAACATTCCTAACAGTAAAAAATACCTAGAGCTCAGAAATTCAACCAAAAAAACAGATCAGACAGGATAAAAAAGACCACTATAGAGACATCCAATTAAAACATCAAAAATAATCCCCAAAAGTTTGTCTGCTATAAACGAAATAGTGCATCGAGGTCAACTCACCCCCCCCCCCACATTAACCAATACAAGAGACAATATTCCAACTCAGTTTAACAAATACTTTACAGAATCCATTCTAGACCTTACAAATACTAACATCTCTCCCATCTCCTCTACTCCTCCCCATTACATAATTACAACTTTAACTTTCAACCAGTCCCTACAGCTACCGTGAAGAAATATCTTAAAAAACTCAAATCAGCTACTCTGGCTGCAAATAAGCTACCAGCAGAATATCTTAAAATAGTAGCCAATACCATCTCATTCCCAGTATCCATATTAATAAACCTCTCCATCTCTGAACAGAAAATACCTAACTCTGGAAAACTGCCCATATAATTCCCCTTCACAAAGGCGGCTACTCAACAGAGTTAACTAACTATCATCCCATTGACATACTATCTCCCCTTTCTAAAATTCTTGAAAACTCCATTCATACACAACTTCTACAATATCTCTTAACAAACAATATCCTAACCTTCAGGTCTCTTATCACACATTCAGCATTAAGTAGAGGATAGTGTCTTGGTTCTGTTTGGGATAGCACAATCCATGCAGTCTTGTAAGTGCTTATAGAGTGCATCTGTGTATGATTCAGCAGTCGTAACTGTTTTGTTCATCTCCATGAGTGTCATGAAGTTCACCACATCTGTCTTAAGAAGAATGAAGTTGGCTTTGGAGAATTCTTTTACCATGATTTCCTTAATGCGGGGTGGGGGCGGGATGTGGATATCTAGGTTGATTAGCTTATGGTCAGATCTGACCAACAAGGAGTTGACTTCAGGTGTGGAACATCGGTCACTGATGTTGGTAATGACTAGTTCTAGGATATTGTTGCCCCTGGTGGGAGTGTGGATAAGTTAATCCAGGGCATTGAAATTTATGAATTCCAGAAAGCGCTGAGTGAAGGAGTTGGTACATGAGTAGTTTTCCCAGTTAATGGTGGAGTAGTTGAAATTGCTCATTATTAGGGTGCTTGGTTGAACCCTAATATTTTTCAGTATATCAAGAAAAGAGGAGTGGGAATCCTGAGTCATGGTGGGGAATTTGTAGCAAGCTATGATTTGGATTGCAGTTTTTCTCAGACTTAGTTGCACTTGGATAACCTCGGATGCATTATGCTGAGCAACTAGCCTGGAGGTGTGGATATCCATAATGAATATGGACACACTTCCGCCTTTGGTTTTCTGGTCCAGGTTAGATGGCTGAAAAGTGTGGTATGAGTTATAGCCTGGTAATGCAGGGGTGCTCTCTGGAGCCTTGATCCAGGTCTCAGTCACTGCACAGATATCAATGTTCTCCATTTTAAGGAGTGCCTCAAGGGAGTGCATTTTGAGGTTTAGACTTCTAGCATTGAGTATCATTGCTCTCAGTTTTTGCTTGCCTGTTCCTGTTATGGTGGTGAATTTGTCATTTAAACCTTGCCTGAAAAAGGCACTATAGGGCCAACAAGAGCCTTAGCCAGTATCCAGAATCCCAAGGGTAACAAGTGCAGGCCATCTCTGGCAAAGCATCATGGTCTGTTGACCATGTTGTCCCAGGCAGACAGATACTGGGTCCACTTAGAATGACACCAGAAGCTTAGCCAATTGTTGAAGTCAATCATTTTGTCCTTGTACTGCGGTATCATTCTGGGCGATGGCAGGATGGTACTCAGGGCTAGGGTCATACCTGCCTGGGCTGCAAGATCAGAGAGCTCTTCCATGTCTCTTTTCATGTAGTCCAGGGAGGTACATCTCAGGTCATTCACACCAACATGGACAATGACAGAGTCATATTTATACTTGTGGAGTGACCTGAGTGCGTGGGTTATGTGGTGGATCCTGACACCCAAGAGGCAACTGACAGTAACCTTCTCCTTGTTTAGTCTGGTGAGTGGGACATCAGTGTGCCTGACTATAATGTCACCTATGACTAGTGTGTTGGATACGTTGTTATGACTTATGGGCTGTGGTTGAGTGGCACACTGAGTCTGTGGGCTATGGGTCATTTGGGTTGTGTTGGGGGGTGGACGTTGCTTGCATTTCTGCTTTGGAGGTCTCTGTTGCTTGAGCAGATTATTGAGAGCCTCCACTAATGTTTTTGTGTTTCTATGTGTAGATTTTGGTGGTGTAGGTTTAGTGGGGCTATGTGATGAGTGTGGTGTGGTGCAAGAGTTTACCTTCTCCTCTTGAAAGTCAAGTTCAGTCTTGGTTAGAGAGAGCTTTACCTTCAGTTTGGCTAGATAAGTGCATTTCTCACAGGTTGTGGTGTTGGGTGGTAGGAGGAGAGGGTTGTCTGTGTACATGAGGCAATTGCTACATTGCCCAAGATGCCCAGATTCATCAAATAGACAGGCAAAAACACTGGGAGGTGACCCTTGGACATGCCTGAATAAAAAATTACTTTCTTCTAGACAAGTGAGAAAAGTGAGTATAAGAGCTGTTTTTCTCTAAGCAAGTGAGGAAAGTAAGTACAAAAACTGTTTTCCTCTAGGTAAAGAGGAAGGTTGAGTGTTGCAGTAATTTGTAGCTTATTTAGTGCTAACAACAAGTTTTGAACAAGTGCTGAGCATGAATAAGCAAATTCAAGTGCTAAAACTAAGAATCTGTACCTGCATCATGTGGTAGATAAGCTACCTAGTGGCTATCACTCCCACTGATAAGCTAGAATGCTTCCCTCCAACACAGAAATGTTTGGGGGGCTCAGAAGCTTACAAACAGTCCTGGATACAGCAAATCTCTATCTGGACTAGACTAGTTACAGGAAAGGTGGGAAACAAGCGCAAATGCGGGAATTTAAACCAGAAGGTTGAAAGAGATGGGAAAACTGCCCAAATGGCCAATAAACTACCATTTCTGGGCCAGAAACCACTCTTGTGGCAGATAGGCTACCTAGTGCTTATCACTCCCATTGTTAAACTAGAAGGCTTCCTTCCAACACAGAAAGGCTTGCGGGGGCTGAGAAGCTTACAAACAGTCCTGGATACAGGAAATATGTATCTGGACTACACTAGTTACAGGAAAGGTGGGAAACAAGTGCAAACACAGGCTTTTAAACTAGAAAGTTGAAATAAATGGAAAAACTGCCCAAACAGTCAATAAACTACAATTTCTGGGTCAGAAACCACTCTTGTGGTAGATAGGCTACCTAGTGCTTACCACTCCCACTGATAAGCTACAAGGCTTCCCTCCAACGCAGAAAGCCTTTGGGGGCTCAGAAGCTTACAAACAGTCTTGGTTACAGCAAATCTGTATATGGACTATACTAATTACAGGAAAGGCAGGAAACAAGCTTAGAATTTTTTTTTTGGAAAGTGGAAAGGGAGAAAGGAGAAACAGAAGATAATTCAAAATAAAGGACCTAAGTGGCTTGCCCTTCACAAATGTTCTCTCTGTATTAGGTAGAGTGAGCTAGTGATACTAGACTGGAATAGAGCTGAGATAGAGCTGAACAGATGGGACTGGTAGGAGTGTCTGAAGTCAAAATATGATATTCATACAGCCCAAACAATAAAAAAGTACACAAAAAGTAGGTTGCCACTACAGCAGCAAACATCATCTTACCAATGATACTAGAGTCATAATTGCCAGAACCCACCTTATTTCTACACTACTATATGCATCCCCTATCTTTACCAACCTAAGAAAATCAGATAAAAATAAGCTAGAAACTTGGTATAATAAAATCTCAAAGTTTGCTACAGGTGTTAACTATAGATCTCATTGCCATTCCCTCAGGAAAACTCTCATGGCTTGTATTTCCCAAACTACTAACATACATTCAACTCAGCATGGCCCATCAAATAATTAGTCAGCCTGAGAAATCTCCAGCCTTACATAACTTATTTACCCACTATTCTAATAATTGGACTCTTCACTGCAGCAACAAGTTGCTAATAAATATAACTAAAAGTAAAATTACGCTGGAAAATTCCTTAACTCTTGTAGTATTGCCAAAATCTGGAATGCCCTTCCACTAAACATTAAATCCACCACTAACAACCACAATTTAAAAAACTACTAAAAGCCCACTTATCAGCTAAATGGACTTGCTCATGTACTGAACCTGGCTAACTAACTAGCTTTCTCAATAACTACACTGAACTAATCCTTATTTCACTCCCACTAGTCAGTATCCATAACATAACTTCTTCTTCAGGTCTGTAAATATTGTATATGGCGCCACATATCTGGAAGTCTGTATCAGTAAGGCTGATCCACTATAGCAATGCAGGCAACGTTTGGTACTTATTATCTAACCTGCTTTATTTAGCCTTTGGTAACATGCAAACTGGCACAAGCATGTCTACTTTCAACACCGATACTGGAGATCCAAAACTATAGTTTAATTTCATAAACTAGTCTTGTATGCTTGAATCTCAGTACTAGATTATGTACTTTTTTAAACGACTTGTGTATTTTATAAGCTATGTTTTGTATACTCTGTACATCTTGGAGATTTTCTCCCTGGACCTCCACTGAAAATGGACTTGTTGTCCAGTTGGACTTTCCCAGTAAACACATGTAAAATAAATAAGTAAATAAATAAATAAATAAATAAACAAACAAATTCATTAGAGGAACTGGGTATATAGGTAGATCCAGCCTAGAGTTTTAAAATCACTTCTGAGTCCCAGCCTGCAGTACAGCTAAGTGTGGGATGGAGACAATTTATGCAACCGCAGCTCCCAGGTGGAAGCAGTGCACCTCCAACTTGTGAGTTGTACAAAGAAGTCAAAATGCCACTGAGCATGCTCACACACTAAGCAGAGTGCAACTCTGTTGCCCCTTGAGCAAGTTTATTTACAGAAATATATATGTCTTAAATATTTGTATATTTATAAATAAATAAATAAATATATATATATATATATATATATATATATATATATATATATATGTATATATATATATATATATATATAGTGTGTATGTCCGTAGTAAAGCTGCATTATGGCACTTATATGGTTGGATGAAGGACCACAAGAAAAGGCTCAACATTACATAATGCACTTACAGAAACTTGCAAATGTATAGAGTAACGTGTTGCAATCTTAGGACAATTGGACTGTCTGAAGTTCACAGTCATGGCAGTCTTCATCCATTAAGAGTACATGATACCACAGCTGACAGCAGAACACAATGTACTGTGAAACACACATAACCATGAGTCACATCTGTGTACTTGCAAACAGCTGGATGGTGATGAGTGATACCACATCTCCCTAACAGACCATGTGGAACCCTTGAAATCTATGGCATGGTATATGAATACGGACGTATATTGTGAAGTTTTATATATATATATATATATATATATATATATCTACACCAGCAACAACACCCACATTCACCACAGCCCTCTGTGTCTGCTTGATTTCATCAACCACACATCAACAACAGAGAAATTGCTGTAATGTATAATGTTGTATGCCCACTCATTCACAAGATAAATGTACTTTTACCACAGGCCTGCCCATACAAATGCAAGCAGACACACATGCCCAGCACACATACTGCTGACACATAGCTAGGCTACAAAACAGTTCTTTGACTGTTAGGCTACTAGCTGCAGTTGACAGTAGGACATTGTGTGACTATGCAGGTCTCCAAACCTGTTAAAGACTGGATTTGTTTATGTTCTGTAGGATAACTTCAAGTGCAGTCATTTGCAATGTCAAATATATACTGTGGCATGTGTGATAAGTGCAGTGCTCTGTATTGTGTAAAAGTAGATAGGTAGGGTTCCAATCTTACTCCAGCCTTCTTGCTGTCTGTATGCGTCTTCCCACAAAACAAATGTGAAGGCACTCCAGCCCACTTGGTGTGCATGTATGTCCATTGCCCCCCAAAACAAATGTGAAGGCAAAACTGCAATGGTTCTACACTTTTTTGGCCTTTGCACTTGATGCAGGCCTCCAAACCCTTGTCCTCCACAAGGCCTGCTGCAGTCATCCACCATAAGTGTACCTGATGCCATAGCAGTGCCAGGCTTAAGCCATGGTGCATGCGATAAGTACTGTGATCTGCAGTGTACAACTTGATAAGTAGGGATTCTAATCTGACTCCCACCCACTTGGTGTGTGTGTGTACATTTCCTTATGAACCAAGTGTGAATCCCACAATGACTTAAACAGCTGGAGGATTTTGCAGTTTTTTTTAGCCTAGTAGGTGCTGTAGGCCTTTGACCTCTTGTCCTCCGTGAGCCCTGCTGATGTCATCTATCATAAGAGTGCCTGATTCCATACCACTGTCAGACTTAAGCTGTGGCACATGCGGTAGCTACTGTGATCTCTAGTGTTCAACAGTAGAGATGTAGGGGTTCTAATCTCACTCCAGCTAACAGGGTGTATGTGTGCTGTACTCAGGTAGTGTTAATATTCTAACTACATCCAAGTAGGTGTGTCTGGATGATGGCCAGTGTTTTACATCAGCCTATGTTATCATAGTACCATTGTAATGTACTAGACTAATGGCGCTAGGGCCCTTATAATCCTAGACAAAGTTTTACCCTTATTAACACAATCAACAGCTATTGCCCCTGCCCGGGAGGTACACAGGTTGAATCACTGTGGTGTAATAATGGTCATCTATGCAATTGTACAGACTGGGACTGTAAAAGGCCAATGGGGTACTCTGTTTGACATGAAGTGGAAGTCAATTACAAAGTTGTGTTAACCTCTGGTAGACTATTATCTCCATCCAGCAGGTGTTAGTAATGTTACATACCAAGTTAAGCTCTTAACTGTGAGTATATCTGTTGGCCAGTTAAGTTATTCATGTGCAGCATTTCCAATAAAGCAGGTTCAGAGATTGCCTGGTATGTAAGACAGAGATCACCTCTGAGTAATCTGTATGACACACAGTACATTGACACTGATTTTAGGCAATCTCCATGGGACAGATGCTGAAGACTTGAATCCCCTTTATGAGGACCCTTTGTGGTCTCCTCAATTTTCACAGCTGTTTGGAGAGGTGATAACAAATGAGCCATTACACTCAAATAATGGCCAGATGAGGGAAGATTACATGGAGCCTATACATTCTATTACCAGAGAAAATGCCCTCACATATTACATGTGCAAGATAGAATGCCCTACTCTAAACTCTGTAGACATGGTGATCCAAGTTAAGATAGCTGTCAACACATGTCACTAGGTCTCTCACCCCTGAATATGTATGTAAGACGTCACTATTGCTGTGGTACTTAGCAGGAACACAGCTGAATCATCTGTACATGTAACACCCTCATGTAGGATTTTGCCATGATGTGGAGATTTTGTGACCACTCCCAATTATCAGGCATCATGAAACATTGCCAGCCACAGACATTTACGTTGTGCCTGTACTTTGTAGAAATGGATTTTAAACAGTACAGGACACAGGACTGAACCCTGTGGAAACCATTGGTTACAGCTCTGTACTGGAGGTGAATTCCCCTAATTTGGTTATATGACTTCTATCAGACAGCCAGTTAACAACTCCTCTAATGATATAAGGGCTGAAGCCTAAGTGAGTGAGGCTGTGGATGATGCCTGAGTGGGGGATAGTGTCAAATGCCTTTTTTAAATGCAGGTAGTTTCTCTGCACAGCTTTTCCATCAGCCAGGTCTTTGGTGACTGCCTCAAAGAAGTCCACCAGAATTAGCCGGCATGATCTCACATTGACAAATCCAAGCTGACTAGGATTAACAAATTGAACATTACCTACATTCTTGCTGATAATGTCCATGATGGTCTGCCACATGGTCTTGCAGATATGGCTAATGAGGATGATAGGTATATAGTTTCTGGGCTCAGTGGATGCACCACCTCTGTGCAATGAGATAATGGTGGCTGCCTTCCAGTCAGCTGGGACAAAGCCAGTGGTTACAAACTACCTAGACTACCTCCAACTCACCACTGCTCATATGCTCATATTCCACCCAACAAAATATCCTGCTCTAACTAATCTCTTCCCCCTTTACATACCCAACAGAACTTTAAGAAATGAACATCAGAATCTAATTGCTATCCACAAACCTAAACATCCTGCTGGCCAACTTCTCCTGTCTTACTCACTAGGCAAAACATGGAATTCCCTTCCATCTACACTAAGAACTATACCAGACTCAGAAAACTTTAAAAGCCAGCTTTTCATACACCTGCCCACTAAATGGAAATGTACCTGCCTTCACCCTACCTAATCCATGCTAAGAATTTGCTCCCAGTGGGTTCTCTCTCTGGTTCCTAAGCTCTCTAGTACTCTCTTAGATATCCTCCTATGGGTCTATCTAATCTCCGGACAACTCCCACGGCATCTATCTCTCTATGCTCTTAACAACTATAGCTACTCTAACATGATTCAACCTTGTAAATATTGTAAATAACATCCCATTTTAAATGTGTGTAAGTAAAGTATATCCACTATTTCTTTTTTTTTTACACATGCTCATACATATATTGTTGCCAAACTTAATATATTAGAGTGTTTCCGCTAATGAAACTGTATAACCCTCAACTTCATTCTCAGTGAACTTTGTTAAATTTGCATGACACCAAATGTGTTAATTTGTAACTTTTTTGTATATTTTTATCTTTTTGTATATTTTTATCTTTTTTACATTTGTATCACTTGTATACTAACTGTATTATGCATTTTGGAGCTTATCTCCCTGGGCCTGTACTGAAATGGGTCATTTTGGCTCAGTGGACTTCCCTGGTAATCAAACTGGAAATAAATAAATAAATTATGAATTTGAAGAGTTCTCAAGGCTGTTACAAGTCCATGTTGGAGCCAATGTAGGACGCAACCTGGGATGTTATAATGTCCCATAGATGCTGTGTTTCTGTCCTTAGAGAGATCGGTTATGACATGCTCTGCAGACATACAAGGTATGGGATATGTGGTAGTGATGACATGTAGTACATTTGTTGGGGACAGGAGAGTGAGGTTTCACAGAACCTGTCAGACAAAGGGTCAGATATGTCTACAGCACCAGTATATGTGGTATCATGACAGACAAATTTTGCACTAATCAGGCCCTTTCCTTTTAAGTTACAGATGTAACTGTAAAGTGTTTCACAATTGTCTTTTGCGGAAGAAGCTAATTTTGACCCATACTTTGTTCTGAAGGACTTTGCATCACCTCTTATCTGCTTGTTCATGCTGCTCAGGTAGTGTGCTGGTTCCAGGGGCTCCCTTCCTCCTACTCTAAGGGTGCAATATCTCCCTTTTTTGTAAAGCCTGTTAATGGCAGTTGTCTACCAGCCAGGCTTACTCTTTCATGAGGAGGTTGATATGCACCTATCAGGTACAGTCGATGCAATGCAGTTATACAGCTGTTTGTATAAGGCATTGATGTAGCACTCAGCATATTTGCCAGTTCCTTCTGAAGGGGATGGTGCAGTGAAGCTATTGATACCATCCTGTAAGAGGTTATAATCTGTTTTGGTGATGTCTATTGGTTTATTTTCTGCAAGGGGGGTGTGTTAGGTCTGATACTTACACTGAATGAGACCAATTAGTTGTTAGAGCTCACCAGGGAGGAGCACACACAATGGAGGTTCTACAGTGGTCCCCCGTACTGGTAAGTACACCATCCAGTAGGTAGGCTCCCTTTATGGGGGTGTCAACCAGCTGGTCCAGGGTATTGTGGTTAATGAGACTGAGATACCTTTCTGCAGGCGACTCTGAGCATGACAAATATACCTAGTCGGTGGGTAGTTACAGTCACCGAACACCATGGTGTCAGGATGTATCATGATAGACTCAAGTAGACGCCAATAAATACAGTGGGTGTCCTGATTCATGGAGAGGCTCCTGTTGCTGGCAATTACTTGAACAGGTGCCTACAAACAGTCCAAACCACCCAACTTGTCTGCAGGGGATCATATTGTGTAACAATCTGGATATGCATGTATCCTTAATGAATATTTATACACCACCACCATTATTTTGCATGCCATCAGTTTGAGGTCTGCACATGTGTAAGGAGTTGTGCACTGGTATGGCTGTGTTGCTCTCCACAGCCTTGATCCAGGTGTCTGTGACTGCACAAATGTCTGCGTCTTCCAAGATGAGGTCAGCTTCCAGTGCGTGGAGTTTCATGTTGACACTCCTAGCATGTAGCAGCATAAACTTGAGGTTATTTGTAGACAGCTTTTTACAGTGGTATTTTGTACCTGGGGCACCACCTAAAAATGGGCACTATGGAGATGCCGACAGCCTTGACTAGTAGCCAAACTCTCATTAGTGACAGATGATGATCATCTATGCCAAGGCATCAAGATGTGTTGAGGAAGTCAGACCCAGCCGACAAATAATGGATCCCCCTCAAATGACACCAGAAGCTAAGCCAAGTATTAAAGTCAATAATTTTCATTTTGTATTGATGCATCATCCCAGAGGAAGGTAATAAGGAGCCAAAGGCCAAGGGCATCCCTGCCTAAGACACATAGTTTGAGAGCTTAGTCATGCTTCTCTTCATACAGTCCAGAGTGGTATGTCTCACAGTGTACACCACAACAATAACTATGAGGTAGTCATAATAGTACCTGCTGTTCATAGACTTGAGTGCATTTGTGATATGCCATATCAGGGCACCTCACAGACATCTGACAATGACCTTTTATTTATGTAACCTGTTGGGAGGGACAACAATGTGTGCCATGACGTAATCACCTATGGTGAATAAGTTTAATGTAGTTTAATGCCTTAAGGGTTTGAGGGGTGATACAGTGATGCATGAACTATTATGTGTACTGTTCTGTAGAGGTAGTATTAAATGTAGCATGCTTGTGTTTCTGTTTATGAGGTGTGTGGTGTGAATGTATGTTATAAGAAAGGAGCTCTACATATGTAGGTATGTGTGTTTTGGTTTTGGGTGGACTGGGAGGTGAGATATGCATGTTGGCAACCTGCTCATTGTCAGATGTATCACGTTTGCAGTGAAGATGTGGATTTGCTTGCATGCGCTGGGAATGTGTACAGGGAATGTGTACAACCTTGCAGTCATTAATTTGCCCTTGGAAGTCTAAAATGCCTGTCAAACAACCAGATAGCAACTGTATGATGTGTGACATGATGTGGGAACACAGTGTTATGATCTGGGCACATAAATGTACAGTATGACATTAGTAGAACATGTGGGAGGAACAGCAACATTGCCCAAAGCTGACCCCTCCTCTGCAGTATGCCTCACAGCCATGTCACCCAGATCACCACCATTTTGCTCCTTAAGGGCAGGCTGCATGATATTCTGTGAAACTTGTACCTAACATGGATTGCTGGCACTGTGGAGCTTGCTACAGCAAACTTGGGCATCTATGTCACCTGACATTCATCATTATGTTGTTATACAGCAGCTGTGCTCCTTATCACCATCGTCAGTATTCTAGTGAAGCTCTGTGGGCCTCAGAACCCATGGCATAAGACATGCAAAGCTCAAATGACTGGTCTGGTTCTTAATCAAGGCAGCTACCTGGAAAAGGCTACAAGATGCCCACACAGCCCTGCATCATCTGGGACAAGTGTGTGGATTAACACACATGCTGTGGCCTGCTTCATATTTTGAGCTTGGTGCTAACGGTTTGCTTCATATGAGAGAAAGAAAATAGGAGCTTTGTATCCCAGCAGATTGTGGCTGTGGTGAGACCAGTAGTAGCAGTGGTAGCCAGGCAGCAGCAATTCCAGCGACTCTCCACCTTTCAGCAGTTGGCACGAGGAAAGTCTTTGTTTTGAGTAGGCATTGCTTGATTAGTGTCTAACTTCAGAATAACTGCCTATATACTCCATCCTTAACTGTACATGGTGTACACATTCATTTCCCCTCCAGTGTTTGACAGTGCTCTGTACAGACTCAGAAGTCCTATGTAGCACAAAAGCATTCTAAACTTGCTGTACTCTAGTTCCTCTGTAGGTGTAACACATCTGGAGATCAATGACATGTTACCAGTACAGTTACCTATAACTTTATTCCATCATATGCATCATGTTAGAGACAAAAAGTTTACATACCTGATGGAGTACGATGCACCTGTTTTAAAAAAATCGATATAAATGTCTTGTGCCAATGAGTTCATAGGAAGTAACTCTCATACACAATGGTTTCCCTAGTTAGCAGTTTTTCTTTTCAAGTCGGTCCTCATTAGCAGGAGATTGCCCCAGAACCAGTCTGTGGTTGACTAATGCTAACTGAATATATACAGGTGATTTGCAGTGTAATCAGGCAACCCCCAGCAACTATTGCAGGTGATTTAACACCTCAGTATAGAACCTATCCCCTTTCCTCATATGATGGGCTGGAAATGCTGTGTAGAAATACCACGTTAGCAAAGAGAGAATGTTTGTAATAAATATTTCTTGCATACAGTTAAGTGTGTGCTACAGGCTGCAGCTGATGCTGCTGCTGCAGGCAAGAAGCATAGTGAGAGGGATTGTAGAACGTGGAGGACAGCAATACTTATAAGTAAAGGTGGGACCACTGGTGTACAGCCAGAGCCTGAGTGGGGGATCCCATCCCACAGGATATTGAGGTACGTGTTTAAGGTATCATTAACAGAGTAATAGGCAACATGTGTGTTGTGTCCTTCAACATCATAAAGGGCACATATGCCATTATGTCAACCATTTGGGCAAGTGCCAAGTCATGTGTTACATTATGGTAGATGTATAGATTGTGTGTTGGCAGTCCTTGTTGCTAGCAGGACCTCCATATGTATATGCTAGGTGTGCAGCTGTGCTAATCTAGAGTATCATTAGCAAATGATTGTGTGCTGCAGTCTGATATTAGAGGGCCTCCTTTGTACTACCCAAGTTAAAAATCCCTTTGAATGTATGTTAATACATGACCTTACACTCTATGCACTTTGTAGTGTTGCTATAGGGCTATGTCAGTTGTGTTTCTATCTGCAGGCCTTTGCCGTCCATAGGTTCATAGGTAGGTACTAGGCTATTGGCCTTAGGGCATATATAAGCCTAGCCAAAAAGGTACCCTGGCTTTTGCCACCCAAGAAAATTATTTTCCTGTGCCCCTGTCAAGCAGAGCCACAGAAGTGATCCCTGAGGTGAATTTCCTATCTCCCATCCAATCATCAAGATTTTTCTTGAAGAGGGCTAATGAGGAGCTTTGTATGATATAGATAGGTATTTTATTCCAGAGTATGGGAAGTCTCTGGGACAGGAATTTATCCCTCCAGCATGTTCTGTTTATTGTGGTAACAAGGTTTAGGTCCCTAGAGCATGTAGCTCAGAGGGATTGAGATTTCTTTAAGTGGAGCATGTCCAACAGCTCTGGGTTTGACATAGCTTTGCATGCTAGGCAGAGATTGCCTCTGAGGAGACGATATGCGATGGAGTAAAGCTGGAGTTTTTTGACACGGTCTGTGTAGGGCATCTGTTTGAGGCTGGTAATCCTCTTTGTGAGATATTTCTGCAGCCTTTCTAGTTGTTGTAGATGTCTTGTGAGGTACATACTAAAAGTGGCATTGTACTCTATAATAGGTCTAATGACTGATGAGTAGAGGGGAACAATGACCTCTTTTTTCCTGGATGAGAAACCTTTTGTGATTAAGGGTGCCATGTAGAAGGATTTCCTGACTACTGTGGCGATGTGATTATCAAAGGAAAGACTACTGTCCACCTGGGTGCCAAGGTCTCTTATCACTCTTTCTGTAAGTAGACTACCGCCTATGTGGTAGTTCATGGGTACAAAGTTTTTACCAAAAGGCGTGACAATGCACTTTTTGGCATTGAGCTTGAGACCATGGCTTTGACACCAGGCATCTATCTCACTGAGACCCTTTTGTAGGATGTCCGCATCATTAGGAGTTTCGATTATGGTTCCTAGTTTGTAGTCATCTGCAAACTTCGTTAGCCAAAGAACTTCTGTGTTAGTCTGTACTTCTAAGAAGTAAATACCAAACAGGAGAGGACCCAGGACTGAACCCTGTGGTACTTCACTTGTCACTGGTCTGACATCGGATTTGGAGTCTGCTACTTTCACAGTGTGGGTTCTGTCAGTGAGCCCGTTGGCAACCCATCTTGTGACATAAAGATTTTTACCTAGTTTAGTGAGTTTATCTATAATTCCAGAGTGGGGGATGGTGTTGAAAGCCTTGGCGAAATCTAGATAGGCTGTGTGAACCGCCTTACCCTCATCTACGGCTTTGGTAACCACTTCAAAGAAGTCTATCAGGTTTAGGAGATAGGATCTGCCTTTTACAAACCAGAACTGGGTGGGGTCCAGAGTTTGGAGATTACCAGTGTCATTGTTTATAAGTTCCATGATGATATGTTCCATAGCCTTGCAGACCAGGCTTGTCAGGCTAATGGGGTGGTAGTTCCTGGGGAATGTGGTGGCTCCCCCTTTGTGGAGTGGGATAGCCATTGCTGTGCACCATTCAGTGGGCACAAAGCCTGAGGTGAGGCTATGATTGAACATGGTACTTAGGCAGGGTGCCAGTTTGTTCTGTAGTTTGTGAGAACGCAGCCTGGGATGTTGTCAGGTCCCATAGATGCTGTGTTCTTGGCTTTGGAGAGTGTGTTTTTTACCTGTGCAGCTGTGATTACAGGAACTTTGCATTCTTTCAGTATAGAGATGGGCCTTTTAGGGGGTTAGAGGATAAGGTTTGCACTGACCCTATCTGTATTAGTTGGTTCTGTATCTTTAGTGCCATTGTACTGTAACTCAGAGCAGATCTGAGTGTTGCCATTGAGATTCTTAACATAGCTATAGAATGCTTTGTGGTTGTCTTTAGAATCAGTGGTGATTTTGTTTTCGTAACTGGCTTTGGAGGATTTTATGAGGGATCTCAGCTTTTTATTGAGGCTGACCAGGGAGTTCCTCCAATCATGGGGTTTTACTCTTTTTTGCAACAGTTTCTTTCTTCTGTTGTAAAGTTTGTTTATGGCAGGGGACCACCAGATTGGCTTCCTTTTTTTGGAGGATAGCGTCTTGATTCTGTTAGGGATAGCACAATCCATGCATTTGTGAAGGATTCAGCAGTCGTATCTCAATTGTTCATCTGCATGGGTGTTGTGAAGTTTGCCACTTCTGTCTAAAGAAGAAGAGAAATTTTTTACAATGGTTTCCCTAATGGGGGTTGGGGCGGGATGTGGATGTTTAGGGTGATTAGCCTGTGGTTGGATCTGACCAATGAGAAATTGACCTCTGGTGTGGAACACCAGTTGCCGATGTTGGTAATGACCAGGTCTAGGATATTGCTGCCCCTGGTGTTGGTGTGGATAAGTTGATCCAAGGCGCTGGAATTTATGAATTTCAGAAAACGTTGAGCAAAAGAGTTGGTACATGAGTAGTTTTCCCAGTTAATGATGGGGTAGTTGAAATCGCCCGTTATTTGGGTATTAGGTTGTACCGTAATATTTTCCAGTGTATCAAGAAATGAGGAGTGGGAATCCTGGGCTATGGTGAGGGATCTGTAGCAAGCTACAATTTGGATTGCGGTCTTGCCCAGAGTTAGTTGCCCTTGGATAATCTCAGATGCATTATGCGAGCAACTAGCCTGGAGGTGTGGATATCCTTATATACGGACATGCTTCTGCCTTTAGTGTTTCAGTCCCAGGTTAGGTGGGCAAAAGATGTGGTATAAATTATAGCCTGGTAATGCAGGGGTGCTCTGTGGAGCCTTGAACCAGGTCTCTGTTACTGCACAGATGTCGATGTTCTTCATTTTAAGGAGTGCCTCGAGTGAGTGCATTTTGAGGTTTAGACTTCTAGCATTGAGTAGCATTACCCTCAGATTTTGCGTGCTTGTACCTGTTATGGTGGTGAGTTTGTCAGTTGAACCTTGCCTAACATTGAACAACAGACATTCCATTTGAAATCCATTGGGTGGATAAATAGTTGATGACACAGTCAGTCATTGCAGAATTCATAATAATGTATTTTAAATACTATACCCCTCTGGATTTGAACCCAGGACCATGTGCGCCAAAAAGTGCTATTTAGAAAGCATTTGACAGACTGAACTTCTGAGTCATTGTTACAGCAGGTCACAGGTGTATTTTTCAAGATATGAGTGCACACTTACAGGCTGTGACATACCTCATTGCATCCATTATTATGTGGATGGGTTTGATAGGACTGTATTTCTCCACCAGAGACCCCGTTAAACATCTATTTTGCCCTTAATGTATTAGCAGGTGTATTTTTATATGTTGCTGATAGACGTGCATATTTACCTGCTGTTAGAGACCTCATTTACATCCATTATTCTGTGTCACTTTTTAGTAGTGTATTCCTGTACCAGACTCTAAGTTACACTTCCATTTTTTCTATTACACTTTAAGCAAATTTGTGCAATGTGGCATGCTCTGTGTTTTGCTTAAACCACTTGTTTTAAATAACAGTTATGTGGCATTGTGGGTTGAAGCACTGGTCTGCAGGTAGCATGGTCCTGGGTTTGAAACAGGTACAGGTGTACATTTTGCACATGATTACTGTTATTTCATAGACATATATCAATTTAGCACCATTTAGTTGATCTTAGAGGTGCCGCATGATGCGCCACATTGGGCAAAAAATCTTTATTAAGAAAAAAATGGGGAGACAGAGGTGAAATGGGGTGCAAGCAGGGGGGAAAACATAATGAAAGACAGGTAGGTATGTGCAAGAAGGGTGTAGGAAAAAAACATAGCTATCCATTTCTTGTAGAGCAACAACTGTGAGCTTTAACAGAATTTGTAAATGATTTTTTTTTTTTTTACTTTTTGCACTCAAACAATTTCTCTTTCAAAACTTTTCACAATCCATCTGCAGTTTTTCCACTAAACACTTCACTCCAGTTGTTTTATATAGTAACTGTTTTGTTTCCCTATAATCTGTAATTAACCTTCTGTGCATTGGCTTAGATTTCAGTTTGGCATATTTATCTAGTGATAAATTAACCTTAATAACCCCATGATCACTGCACATCAATGGTGGTAAAACTTGGCTTGAAGTTACAGTAATGTCTTTGGGAACACAAATAATATCTAGTATATTCTGTCCCCTGGTAGGTTTTTTTACAATCTGAAGCATTTGTTGTTCCTGAATATACTCTGTGAATAATTTCTTTACTAACATTGTTGAATCAATATTATTCCAGTCTGTTTCTAGTAAATTTAAGTCCTCAGCTAATATTATTCTTCCCTCCTGTGTTTCATGTAAGAAATATATGAATTCCTCTAGGTTATCTGCATTTGACTTTGGTGGTGTATACACTCCAACAATGTTATATGTTCCAGGGTTGCCTTTATTGTCACAGTTACACAGTCTATAGTATTGGTGTTATCACTGAACACGTAATAATCACACGTCTCATAGCTATCTTTAATCCCTATCATAGCACCTCCACCTGATTTTTTGTTAGAATGTCTGTTACAGTAAAAACATTTATACCCTGACAAAATTGGTTTCCAGTCATTGTCCTTTAACCATGTTTCACAAATAATAACAACAACAATCTTGTGGGACCGTAGCAAATTTTCTAATAAAAAACTTTAATATTAATGCTTCTAGCATTAATAACCATCAGAGATGCATCAAATGTTGCTATCTGTAAACTGTTACATTTTTGACCTGGCAAAAATCCTGGCTAGTGTTTATCAAATATTTCAAAATGTCTGCTGCAAAAATTATCTTCCCTGATCTAGACAAATGCACACCATCCTGTCTGAACACGTGTGCCCAAAAGAAGGCTTGGATGCTTTATACATTTCCATTTTTTAAAACAGGACATTTTTTCCATGTAGGTGTTTATCCAAAAAAATCTTTTCATTCACAGTGACCTGACTATCCTTTCTATAGGTGATTTGTGAAAAATATGTCCTAACACCAGTACAAGCTATACTATCTAGGAGGGCTGTCAGTTCCCGACTAACAGTCAGAGAATCTTTGTTGGTGACATCATTTGTACCAACATGAATAAAAACAGATCCATACTTCCTTACATTAAGGCATTCCAAGGCTGGTTTCACATCTTTTGTTTTTGCTCCTGGCAAGCATAACACTACTTGATGTTCATTATCATCTCTGCAAATATAAGTATTATTTCCTCTAATAACTGAATCTCCAATTACAAGAATATCTTTGCTAGCCAGCTCTGAAGAACCTTCAGCTTCTACTACAGTAATATCTGCTCTGACAGTTGTTACGAAGGATAGATCTTCATCACCGTTAGTCTTATCAATCCCACTGTTTTCACTGTGTATTAAATTCTCATCCAGCTGGTATTGTAAATCCACAGCTTGAGCCATGCAGTCAGCATCTTTCTTTCTCTTCTTTTTTCTAACAGTAATGTTCTTCAATCCTTCCATGTTCAGTTTTGATTTCTTCGTTTTCACCTGCTCCTTGTCTCTTTTTTCTACCTTTTCCATTGGAAAGGTGATGCTTTTTTCTGTAGTCTGAGGGTTTTCTGACAGACAGATATCTTCATTCCCTGTCACCAGTGTGTTACATAACAAAGCAGTGCCATTTTTGCTACATATTCTCTTTCCTTTACAGTCATTAGTCAGTTTCTTTTTCTTCCTTGTTATTTGTTGAGAACTTCTTCCTTTCTTTCTTTTTTTGTTTCCTTCTAAACAAACTGGATCCTCAGATTGCTGAGTACTTGCATCCACAATTCCATAGTTCTCAGGGGCATCATCATGTTTCATAGGAGTTGAATGTTCTTTGCAGAAAATAGATGCATCATTTCCTAAATCTGTTCTGTTTGTTCTATGCCTAACATTATTTAGTTCATCAGTCCAGTCATTAATATATGATACAACAGTTCTCCACATCATGCCAACTGCACATGTGCAATCATTGTCATTAAGTCGAAATTTGCTTCTAACAATGGTAAGCAAATCATCCAACATTTGACATGAGGAACACAGATCACCAGTGTTATCAGCTGTTACCTTTAAATACGCATAGCATTTATTATACTGTACAAGATACTTGTGCATTAGCAAATCATTAATTGCATACTCATTTAAGGAATTCATATTCAGCTTTAATTGAATAAAATATTGTAAAGGAAAAAAAATACACAAAGTAGCAAAGAATTCAAAGGAACTTAAATCATCTTCTATGACAAAAATTATACCAGCAATATCCAACTTACAAAATACAACTACCCAAAATACAATAAAGTTGTTCTGACCATGCAAGTTCTACCAGCCAGACAGAAGTTGTAATTTATTTACGTCAGCAGCTTCTGCTCACTATAGCTCACAGTTGTACCTCCTTTTAACAGTAAAAATAAATAAAACGTCTCTTACTAGTCAACTCCACAACAAATCACAAACCAAGACAGGATTGTTTAGATATGCACAGGTACCACAACTCAAGAATTAGTGTTCCCTGCAAAATGATTTCATCACACTATCCCACTCGTTAGGGGGAAAACCTACTTATAATAAATATCAGCAAAACTGCCATCATGACATTTGGAATGCCGGATGAACTTACAACCACTGCTGCCTTAAAGATTGTCTCAGCAAGAAACATTAATACAGAGTCAGTTTAACGGTACAGGTATATGAGACTAAATCTTGACCCTTCATCTCCCCCTAAATTCACACAGATAATGGTCAAAAACATTATCTCCCAACTAAAGGCCAGGTACTCAATGTGTAACCATCTTACCCCTGAAATTAGAAAAGCCATAGCTAAAAATGTACTTTTTTCCTAAACTGGAATATGGGTTACCCATACTTATAATGCACTCAGATCACAACACCAGCACACTTCAGACAATTGTGTAATCAGTCACTCAGTTCATCAGACTAGCTCTAGCCATGAGCACTTCTTCATTTCCCTAAGTATTCTAGCCAAATCTTTAACTACAAATACAATTCTCACACTGTGCTCTCACAAAAATGTTTAGGGCCATCGTATGATTCATTTAAGGCTTATAATGGATTGCTGTTCTACTTGTTGTTTTCTGTTGTCGTATATAGTAGTGAGAGCACAGTACCCTACTGCAGGGCCCATGCTTACAGCTGTTAACAATATTTATTATATTAATGGCTGGCTTTTTTCTCTCACTAAATTTTGTTTGTTCCACTCCTCTCAGGAAACTTTCCTGGACTTAGTTTGTTTGCTGTGAAACTGTATCTGTCAGAGGAAAACTCACCTGTAGATTCATAGCGTTTTGCAGTACTTTATTCCATAAAATCAGCTCTACTTTATTTATTTATTTATTTGTTTATTTATTTACTGACATTTGATTACTGGGAAAGTCCGATTGGGTGCAAGCCCATTTTCAGTGGAGGCCCAGGGAAAAAGGGTCCAAATTATTACAAAACATTTTAATAACAACAATTTTACAATCTCCAAAAATAAAACAAAAAACACCTGTAGTTTAAAGAATTATAACAAATTAGACCTAATATAAAAACATTGGTTAAGAATTCATACAAGGTATATGACAATTATTTAATATTTAGAGAAATTTAAGACGGTTTGTAGGGAAATTAAAGTTAAGTTAGTGTAATACAAATAGGAATTGCAATATGAAATGAGGGAAAAACAAGCTTGTGGTATATTTAGAGAGAAAGTCAGAGAAGAGAATTAGATAGCAGTAAGGAAGCAAGTGAAGAAAGGAGAGTAAGGTGAGATAAGGAATGGAAAGGTACTTGGTCGCATTTAGGAATATAGGTTATCCTTGTTCTGAGCAAGAACAGAGCCAGATTTTAGCTAGGAAGTCCTTCAGAGTGGTTTTGAAAGATTGAAGGATGGATATAAACCTGATGAATTCAGGTAAGGTGTTACAGGACAACCTTGTATGAGTATAGACAATGCCCAACAGATATGCTAGGTTTATAGACAGAAGTTTTTGGTCACTATATCACAATAACTGCAGTCTGTAGTAGCATATCTTTTGTGCTTCCAAAGCATGTGTTAGACTTATGTTCCTATTACATAAAATTGTTCCACTGGCAACATAACAGATAAAGACTCCTTCTGCTGATGTTGGAGCTGTTTTCCAATATGCTCCCTTACTACCCCCAATCCCCAGCCACCACTCATGACATTACATTTATAGGACCTGTTCTTCACCTACTTCCCACCCTTCTTAAAAGCATACACATAAATATAGACATACACTGGGCATAAGAATACACACAATTCCTATACCATCAGTCTTCATTTAGGCACTTTAACATTCTTCCCTCTCTCATATTTACTAACTAACCTCAATGTTACACCACTCCACTCGGCTATCCACTCCTACCCCTCCTATATTCATACCCGTGTTCTAGCTCCTCTTTCTCTGGCATATATTTCTACAAATCTACATACCATGCTTCTCTTAAACATTACTGTATCCCAACTCTTTCTTTTTTATCACCTTATAGCTTGCCATACACCATGGGTTCATAAGTCATTACTAGGCTAGCTGCCCTTACAGGCCATTTAAGCGTAACCAATTTCCCTTCAAATATGAGAATCAAACCATGTACCTTAATCATTATACCATCCCCAAAAGTGTACTCAATCCTGTAACATTTCTCGCACTATGTGCTCCACCTCTAACCATTTTAATCACCCCACTTAACCACTAATCGCTTTTAGTATATATAAAGACTCACACAATCTTTGCTTCAAATTCAGAATACTAAACTCTCACATAATCCATACCAAAATAAAACAAACTGCTACAGTTAAACCAAAACAAGCTTATAAAACATATCCATTTTCTCTCTCTTACCACTCTGTGTGGATATTCATCACAACTACTGCCTGTCCTCCCATCCTGACTGCCCAGAAGCCTCCAAAACACATCTCAAGCCAACTCCCACTCCTTGTCAGCCCAGCTATCTCTTTCCAAAACAGGGAACACACAGACATCATCAGACCCATCAAAACCCAACCCACCTATCTCAAACTCACCCTAAAGAGCTTAAATTCAGTTCCGATATTCATAGCATCTATATTAACATTTCAGAAATCCATGCATGGATCTCCCACAATACACCAGATATTTTTGCCATAACTGAAATAGGGCTAAAACACCATATACTTGACTCTGAAATATCACTCCCTGGTTATAATATCATCAGGGCTGATAGAACTAAAAAAATGTGGTGGAATAGTTTTATTATGCCCTGACTATCTTGAAATCCTACCCCTATTCCCAAATTCCACAACTCTGAATTCCTCATCTTCCATCTTAAACTAAGTAACCGTAAGCAACTATGAATTATAGTACTCTATATTCCCCCAGGTAATAATGCTACAACCCTAGAAAACATCATAAACTGGATCTCACATACAATTTCAAATGAAAAGATAATCCCAGGTGACATTAATTTCAATTGGCAGATTATTTCCTCAAAATATCCATCAGTTAGCCTAAACCTATTTGTAATGACTCAACTAATTTCTTCCCCAATAGTTTGTAACTATGCAAAAAACATTGGCTCAGCTCTTGACTGGATATTGGTGTCTGATTCCACTAAGTATGTCTCCAGTGGCACCTTCTCTGATTCCCTCAGGGATCACCTCCCTCAGTACCCATCATGTCAAACAACACTTACTTAGAACTTCCCATAACCTCACTAATTTTAACCCTGATATATTTAACAGAATTCTAAACTCCTTTAACTGGTCTACCCTGAAAAATATTCCACTTGATAAAGCTGTAAACAAATTTAACTCACTTTTCTTGAAAACCCTCAAAAATCTGGATCCAACTAGAACAAAAAGAATAAAGAATAAACATACTCACTGGTATGAAAGAGATAGGGCTTGGAAAGAAAGGTTAAAATATAGATCTCCCCAAAACCTACAGCACTTTAAAGAACTACATAAGTATAATAAAAACAGATTATCAAAGACAAGAAAATCTGCTTCACTAACCCCTTACTGAATCAGTATTCCAACCATAAAATGCTTGTCTTCTATTAATAATATTCTCTACCCTGGAACATCCACCACTCCTAGTCCTGTCTGAAATAAAACTCCCTCTGAAATAGCTGCTCAGTTTAACACACATTTTGTAGAAAGCATTAAAGCCCTTATTGAAGATTTTCCTCCCAACAATCTTGATTTACCCTATCCTCAGACAGCAAACACCCCTTATTTCACCCTAAAACAGATCCCAACCTCCTACAGCAAATCTCTACTTTTTAAACTGAAACGCTATTCTCATTCGGTAGATAATCTCCCAGCACTATAACTCAAGCTAGATCTCAGTTCCATAGCTTATCTCCATCTCTTCTGATTAACAGATCTATCAAGGAAACATATGTCCCTAATTATTCATTCTTCATCACCCCCCTTCATAAAGGAGGAACCTCATCAGATATAACCAATTTTATACCTATCACCATATTATCCCCTTTGCCAAAAATTCTGCAGAAGTTCATTCACAAGCAACTTCTTCAACTTATTCTTCAGGAAAAGTTCCTGGCTCCCACACAGCATGGTTTTAGACCCACCCATAGCTCTGCCATGGCTTTATTAACTTGCACATATACTATTAACAAAGCCAGAGATGAAGGCAAACGTGTTTCCTATGTATCCCTTGATCTCTCTAAAGCTTTTGATCTAGTCTCTCACCAAAAACTCCTCTACCAGCTGTCTTAGCTCTAGTTATCACAAGCCACACTATTATAGCTTAACAACTACTTTGCTGATAGATACCAGTCTAATAAATGGCTCTCCAGTTTTTCTCCCTTCCTTCCTGTCTATACTGGTGTGTGACATGGATTAATTCTTGACATTCCTTTCTTTAATATTGTCACTAACAATTTATATAAATCCTCTCAGCAAGCTTCCCTCATACAATATACTGATGATTCTATCCTAATATGCATTTCTGACAACCTTCTAAATATTCAGAGAATTATTCTAGAAGTCTTTAACTCTGCTGAAAGTTGGCTACAGGATAATCACCTGTTACTAAATCAAAAAAAAAAAAAAAACAATCAAACAAAAAAAATAAATACATTTTACTTCTCTTTTTTTCCAAAATCCTATTTCCAGAAAAAAAGCATCTTTAAAATTTCTTCCTTAAATACTTTCATAATTGGTTACCCCTCATATAAAACTTGGCCTGACAAATAATAACAATCTTAAATTTGATTTACATATCCACAACAGCATGACAAACATGGTACCCTACATAGAGTAAGGAAATTCCTTAAAGACTGCCAAGTAACTCTAGCTACCATTACCTTTTCCCTATATGGAGCCTCTTATCATGACCAAACTACAAACCTCACTTAGTTCTAAACTTGAACAGTGCTATAACAAAGTTGACAGATTCGCTTACAACAACCCTTACCAGATGCACCACTGCTTAGCACTAAAAACACTTAACTGACTTGATCTTCCTCAACACCTGTCTTATACTCAGCTTAACCCATAAAATCATCCATACCCCATCTACCTGCCCAGCAGTTAGACCTGTACTCCAATATTAGCTTCCAACTCATCCCCTTTGGTCAAATAATAACCAACTGCTTACCAGCTACAAATCACAAATGGCTGCTGGGTCAGTCTCTGTTTCAATAGTGTAGCTAGAACTTGGAATAACATTATTACATCAGTCAGGCCTATCACACACCTTCATCTTTTCCAACCATTACTAAAATACTTTCTCTCTTGTCTCCTGACTGTCCTTGTTCTTTATCTGGGACATCGCTATCACATACCCTTCATCACCTGTCTTATACTTCTCTTTAAAGCACTAAATAAATTAACCTGCTAACCCTTCTAATACTTCACTTTTTTGTACTTCTTAAACTACTATACCTACTTCTAATCAGCACAACCAAATAACTATTCCATCACTACTTCACTGTTAACACTCAAACGTGTTTATCTCCTCTAATACCTCACTCTATTGTATTTCTTAAATTACTGTTACCTATCTTATACACCACTCTTCTATCCAGTCTTAGTACAAAGCTTGTAAATGTAATGGTTGTCAGTATCAGTAATATTATTATACTGGCTATAATGGTATGTATTCACTGAAACTGCATTATAAAATGTGTTGTTGTAAATATGCAATAAAATGACACCTTGGAGCTTTTCTCCCTGTGCCGCTGATGTGCCCGTCAGACTTTCTTGATAAACAAATGTCAACAAATAAATAAAATAAATAAATTAGATAAGAATGCCATTTGACAGGTCAGACCTTTATTCGATCTGACAATCAGGGAAAGAAGCTTCAGCAAAATTGTTCCTGCAAACTTGAGCAGGATCCCAGTAGGAATTAGACACTTTATTGATCTATAATCATTTCAAAGGATGCTCCTTGAACACTTTAAGGAAATGTACAAATGTTCATGCTTTACTGACAAAGTCAAGCCTGGGAACATCCCCCCTTTTTTCAACACATCATTAACTTAATGGCCACTTTCAAATTGTCTCATATCCCTAACAGTCTATGTCATGCATATACAACCTCCCTTTCATGTCCCAATCTAACTTCCTACTTTCCAAGGTTATCTTCTCAGATAATCCCCATCTTAGTCTGGCTCTTGCAAGCTACACATCTCCATAAATCCTGAGGCTCTACTTCCTCTCTTCACAAGTCCAACACTTTCTGCTTTGCTAAATTCGTAGTACACTGCAATCATTTTCCACCATAAGCTTATACTGATGTATTGTGCAAACCTTGCATTTTGAATTTATTCCAGATTTTATTTATTTATTTATTTAGTTTGTTTGTTTGTTTGTTTGTTTGTTTGTTTTTTGGACTGGGAAAGTCCAGCTGGGTATGATCCCATTTTCAGCAGAGGCCCAGGGAGGAAAACTTCACATAAAGTTTACGTGACATATTACATTGCTTGTTAACAAATAATTCAAAGAATAACAAATGCATATACAATTCACATGCATACATGCTACTCAAAATTAGAAATAATTTAACGTATAACAAAAATACACACACATTTCACACAGATACATATATCTTATCCCACTTTTTTAATTTTTCCAAGTCGTTTACCATGATGGGAATGGACCTCATTCCTAAGTCAAAGTACAAGTAAAGTTTGTGAAATTAGTATTGGTTTAATCTTTGATGTCAGCTAGAAGTGCTCTTTGTAGCACCCACAATGTGACCAGTAATGACTCATTCTGCAATTCGTATGGGGTTACATGTATTGGTAACATATCTAAATATGATTGTAGATTCTTTTTTTATAAGACCCATTGCTCCTACAATTATTGGAACTGTCTGGGTATCTTTCTTCCACATTACTCTCATTTCTTCCTGCAAACCTGATATTTTATGACTGTGTCTCTCTGTACACAAGACAGTTACTGGGTGCGGCGATTTCAATGATCAATGCTACTTTTGTCTTCTTTTCATCAACCACTATATCCGGTTTTCTAGCATCTATCTTTAGAACTGTTGGTAATGGGTGATCCCATGTGATATAGACTTCATCACTTTCTATGATGCTTTGTGGCTCATGTTTCCAGTGATTCTCAGTTACCTCAATACCATAATGTTTGCACAATTCCCAGTGCAACAGTCTTGCCACATTATTATGCCTTTCGGTATACAATCCTTCTGCCATTAGTATGTCACAGCCAGCAATGAGGTGTGCCACTGTTACCAATTCAGTTTTACAAAATCTACATTTGTCTGTTTCCCCCACATGTTCAATGTACTTTGTAAAGCAACGTGTACATAGCCCACTATCTTGGACTGTCAATATTAACCTTTTATCTCTTGGTTTGAATTAGCCTCTCATTCGTTCATGTTCATTCCTGATCAACATGAGGTTCTTCCAGAAGTTTTCTATACTTGCAACTCAATTTATTCATTCACCTTATATTCTTCCTTTTGTTTTTTTGGCACATTCAGTTGCTGCCTGATTTTTATATACTTCTGATACTGATATGCTTCTGCTAGATTAAGCAGAGAAGTCATCTTAGATTTATTCTCCTCATGTTTCAAAACTTTCACTATGTTTCGGTCTTGTGAGGTCAGCAGATATGTGTGGAGTCCCATGATTGTAGTTCTATACATGTAATCAACTTCAAGGAGGTCCATCCTTCCTTCAGAATGGGGAATATATAATCTTGGTATGCACTGACGTTTATAAATCATTTGGTGAGCATGAAGTATCCTTCTTGTTTTCCTGTCTAATCTATCCAACATGTTTTGGAGTCAGTCAATCATTCCAAAACTGTAAGTTAGGACAGGAAGAGCAAATTGTTTTATAGGTTGGATTTTGTTCCTAGATTTCAATGCTATTTTCAGGATTAATTTAAGTCTTCTAAAGTATTCCTTACTAAGCTTTATTCACGTGTTTATGTTTCATTGTTGATCCTTCATCAATTCCCAAATATTTATACACTCCCTCTTGCTCAAGTTCTTTTATATCACAGTCTTGTCCCAAACTGATGTTTTCCTGGTGCTGCAATTTTCCTGCTTTAAAGGTTGCTTTTGCACATTTATCAAGACCAAATTACATTCTTATATCATCTGAAAAAGTTTTGACAACTTGCAGTTGTGCTTTCAGATCCTCATCTGATGAGCTATGCAGTTTTAAATCATCAACAAAGAGAAGAGAATTCTTTACACTTTGCTGTTTTCTAGGAGCCAGATTATAACCATGGCCTAAGGTGTTAAGTAAACAGCTTAATGGGTTAAGTACAAGACAGAATAACAGTGGTGACAGAGAGTCACCCTGGAAAATCCCCCTTTGAATTTTTATCCCTGGAATAATAATGTGTTCTTTATCATGGCTTAATTGCAAAGTGGTCTGTTACTGTTTCATGGTCACTGTAATGTAGTCGATCAGTGTAGGGTGTATCTTATACATTTTTAAGCATTCTTTTATCCATGAATGTAGGATACTATCAAATGCTTTTTTATAGTCAATCCATGCCATACTTAGATTCTTCCCCTTTTTGCAATTCTCCGCTATAACTTTATTTAACAACAAATGATCATTTGTTTCATATGACTTTCTTTTATTGCCCTTTTGTTCTACTGCTATAATTGAGTTTTCTTCTAAATGACTATAAACTCTGTCATCATCAATTCCAGTGTATCGTTTATATGTCGCCGGAAGGCAAGTTATTGATCTATAGTTTCCAGGGTAGCTTGCAGGTTCACTCTTAAGTAGGAGCATTGTTTTTCCTATTGTTAGCCAAGTTAGTGTCTGTTCAGGGTGTGCATATAAATAGTTCTTACTCAAAGCTAAGTCTTTGTGCAAAGATGTTAATACTTTTAACCAGAAGTTAGGTACTGCATCTGGGCCTGAGGTTTTCCAGTTAGAGGCTTTTCTTAACTTTGTTTCAATCTCTGTGGCTGTTACTTTATCCCATTTCATATCATGTACCTTTATATTTCTTATTCTTTCTTTTGCTTTTTCTATCAATTTAGTATCTTTGTTATGTTCTACAGGATCTTCATAAATACTTCGCCAAAATATATCTATTTCTTCTTTTTTTGATGGTCATTCAATTCCTTTTACCTTGTTTCCCAATTCTCTGTAAAACGTTTTTGGGTCATCAATAAATTGCTTATTTTGTACTTTTCCTTTATATTTATCTATGTCTTCTAAGTTTTCCGCCAGTGCTGAGATTTTCAGTTTATTTGCGATAGTGCATGATAGATCCTGGTCTGTTCTAATACATACTGCTCATTGCTTTTATTATGTCTATCTTTCTTAGTATTTTTGTTGATCTGTTTCCTCTTCTATATTCTTCTAACAGCAACATTTCTTGTCTTAATTGCTTTATAGTTTTCTCTATTTGATATTTCCATGATGCTATTCGACTTCTCCCCTACCTTTCCCTTACTACCCTGTGCACTTGTGGTAGACCGTTGTCAGTTATTAATTTAGCTGTACAGTAATATATCTTGCTTACGTCTGTTATATTGCATGGATCTCTATAGACAGTCTTTATTACTGTATTCATTTGTTTTATCAAAATTCTGACTTTGGGTTTTATTGACCGTCTGCAGTCTGTTTCTTTCATTGATTTTAATATATCTATCTAGCTCTATTAAATCAAGCAACTCTTCTCTTAGCTCACTTTCTTCTAGACTGAAGAAACATTTTTTGCTTTCCATTTCCTGCTGGCATTCTATATAAAGTTCTGTAGCATCTATAGAATCTTCCTGTGGTACTTTCTCTTCAATTTCATCCTGTGCCATCCATTGTTCTGTCATATGGGAACTCATTGGCCTATCACTCTTCAACATTGACTGCATCAGAGTTTTCACAGTTTCATGTTCTTTCCCTTGCTGTCCAACTTCACGTGAATGTTTATACTGGTTTCCTGTGGAAGGCTACAAAATATCTTCATATGGCACTTGACCATTTTCTTCCCATTTGACTGATTTCCCCTTAATTTGGATATTCATTGCTCTATCCTGTTATGGTGCTTTCTGAATTAGATATTCTACACTGAATCCTTCACTTCGCAGGTACTCAATAACCTCAGTTTCTATTTCTTTAACTTCTTCATTACTGATCTCATTTTCTACTTTTCCTCTTTATCTTCTTATTTTTTGTATTTTAAAGTTTTCCATGTCTGTATTCCTTTGTCTGTATTTCTCTTCAGATATCTTTGGTGCTGCTCTTTTTGTATTGGTTAGTTTTGCTTTCTGCTTTGCATAAATATTACAACATATTAAATCTCTTTTCCTTTCCCATGTCCATATTTCTTCGTCACATGTCTCTTGATCTTCCTGCTTTTCCTTACTTTGGGGACTTGTTCCATCATGCTGTGATGTAACCTGTGTTAGACCTTCTACACCAAATCCTTCACTTTAAAGGAATACAACTTCAACTTCTATTTTTTAACTACTACTTTACTAATCTTCTTTTCTACAGTCCCTCTTTGTGATATTATTTTTTTATTGTGAAATTTTCCATATCTGGATGCCTTTTCTGGTATTTCTCTTCAAATATCTTTGGGGCTGCCTTCTTTATATTGATTAATTTGGCTTTCTCCTTTGCATAAATATTGTTCCATATCAAATATCTCTTTCTTTCCCATGTCCATATTTCTTTTTTGTACATTTAAAAAATCTCTAGGTTTTTTTGTTTATATTTTTGCACTTCCTCAGATGCTTCTTTTTCCATATAGATCAAAGTGTCTTGATCTATATACTGTTTTTCACAAATTTGTTGCATTAATGAATACAAATTTTTATTTGAAGCTTCTGGCAGTTTTTCTTGTGGAAGTATTTTTCTTTCCTCTAATTTCTCTCTTAATTATTTTGCATATCTTGTGTCTGGAAATTCTGGGCTTTTTGCATAATAGTAACACTACAACATTTCTTTCTTATCCTCAATAGTCCACTTTATCATCTTTACAGCTCTTCTTTGGCCTATCAGTTTTTGTAATTTTTGTGGACTACTATCTCCTTCTACAACAGGAGGGTCATCCTCCCCTTGGGCCTGACTTGACCCCATTATAAGAATGTTTCCGTATTTTGAGGATTATACACTGTCAATTTTTCCAGTATTGGCACCAGTGTGCCTACCAGGACTGGGGACTTTTGTATCCTGGGTCTTGTGCACCCTGCTCTCTTTTTTTTTTTATTTTTAACCTACTTCTGTCCATGATATATACTATATAAATACAGTCTATTTATCAGTGTCGTCTTGGTAAAATTTTGTGAAAAATCGTCCACCTCACGAAGGTGCTCACCAAGACTTGAGGATGAATTAAATTTTAGCAATACTAGTCTCCCTTACTTGCTGACTTATCATCTCTCCATTCGGACCCTGTGAAAAATTTCTTATGTATAAACAGACTGCCGAAGAACCTTGTATAACCTCTTTAGTAATGAACTAGGTAAATTGTAAATCATTTTATACATTCTTTGTTAAAACTTGAACAATTTCACTTGTATATAATGCTGTAAACTCTTTGACTGACATGAAAGGAAAATGTAGTGGTATGTAATTTTGTACTGTGGTATTAACTGTGTGATGCCTATTTAGTTTGGTGTGGTATGCACCAGGGGTAGTGTCTGAAAAAGATCCAAGCATCATCCCACCTACCCCATTAACAAGCACAAATAAACAAAATAAAAATAGGTAGAAGCACACTAAATGAGGCAAGCAGAGCTAATCAATAAATATCCAAGCAGTCTCTCTGTTGGGATAGGTGATATGCAATTGTACTTGGAAAATGCTGTGATATTAATTCCCACTGCATAAAACTTGGTAATTGTCTGAGGTTAAGGGAAATATGATTTGGTTATTTTATAGGTATCTAGAAGTATGTATAAAAAGAAGACAAAAAAGTGAAGCTATGACGTCAAGGTATCTTTGTTCTGCTTTTTCATATTGGAATGTCATGTGCTTGTTGGAGGAGTAAATACCATATTGGTTCTGAGGATTTTTATGTGTGGTAGGAGTGAACCATAAAATCTCAGGACCAGATTCATGAACAGCTAATCTTTACACTGCTATCCTGTGCATGTCACATCAAGAAGACCACATGATAGTGCACTATTTTGTATTCATTAAATGGCTGTACACATCGTGTAGCACTGCCAAACAAAGGTAAATGGCAGTGCATGCTAATGAAAGCATAACTAGCTGAATTACATGCTAATTAACCAATCCAAGATGGCAGAGCCATTCAGGAAGTTATAAAGTTATCATGTAGACTCAGTGCAGCTCTTTGCCATGAACTACAAAACCTATTGGAAAACAGCCACCATCACACTTTAAAAAAAGCAAAGTTAGGGGCTGCTGCTGCTGCTATTTTGCGTGTGTATGTGCAACAGGCTCAAATCTATGCTGTTGCTGCTGCTGATAGACTTGTCCAAGGAGAAGATATGTGTTCAGACACTCTTTAACATATCATGGGCTGCGTGATATTGAAATATTAGAGTGATACAGGGTTGACAAGGAAACACTACAAGAACCCTGCAATGTCTGCCACTCCTACCTCAGACCCAGGAGTAATCAAGGAGAACCTATACCAGTGGAAACTAAGGTATGTGTAGCATTAAGGATATTAATTACTGATACATTCCAGAGACCCACAAGAGATATACTAAAGATGTCACAGCCCTCAGCCTCTTCATCCTCCAGAAAATTGTACCAATGTCTTAGTGCTATGTTAGAACATGCTAGGGAGTACATCTGTTTTCCACACACACCAGAGGAGAGACAAAGAACAACAGAAGAATATTATGCTGTAGCACACTTCTCTGAAATTTTTGGGGCCATAGACTGCATTCATATTGAAATAAAAGCACCACCTGGTGAATAGGGAAGGACATACATCAACAGGAAGGGATTCCACTCATTCATCTGCCAGATTGTCTGTATTGCTCAGGGGGTCATCCGCTGTGTATGTGCAAGCAATCCAGGCAGTTACCATGACTCACACATATGGCACACCTCTCAGATTTATACAAGGTTTGCTAGGGATGATGTTCCACAAGGCCGTCTACTGGGTGATGCAGGTTATGAACTGGAGCTATGGCTCATGACACCCATTGGAAATGCAGCACATTAAGCAATTTCAGACACTAAAAGAATACAGTACTTTTAATCTCTCCTCAAACTTACCTCTAACTAATGGTTATTACTAATCAAAGAAAGTTTGCGCAGGTCGTCTTTTATATGGTAATTCTGATATCCTTGGAAAAAAAGAAAGGGAGTAGAATGAAGGCTAATAAGCATTCCAATGCAAATGGTGCAAGCCATAACTCTCAACCTCTTAGTGTAAGAAATCTAGACAAAGCCTGACAGAATTCAAGGACAAAAGCCCAAAAATAGGTACAGATTTTAAATATTGCTCTTATAAACTTAAGAATGTTGCTAGAGTAACAGGGTTTGTGTTAACATATTTTCTGAAGGATTTGATAAACTCAAATGTATGTCATTATTCATTGACTTCGGACCACAGATCATCCTAGTGATTTGTCAGAAAACCATGCATTTTATGAGGAACAGAGCAAAAATATGAGGGCAAAATCTTGACATTCTGCAAAAATCTGGACAGTTGAGAGGTTTGACACAAGGACAAGAGAATAATGCTTTGCTTATCTTCCCCTTAAGAAATATCTCGGAATCAGTCAGACTGACCACCCCCCTTCAACACAAAACAGCTGGCAGTACAGGCAATGTTACATTAATATGGTGTGGGCTAGTATTATCCTAAATTATTTGTTAATATCACATTAATCTACACAGGTTCAGGCAAATATGACAGGAACATTTTCTGCTACTGCTGGACCTGTAATTTGATAGCCTTTTAGATCAGATCTGTACGGTATGTACATTTTCTGACTACTCCTCGAAGACTGTGTTGGTGGCAAAGAGGGGTAAGAAGCACGACTGAGTGTCTTTTGTTACTGCATTGAACTGAAGGTTCAAACCCAGTTAGAGCTGATGCATACTGAGCATATGATTAGGTTGTAATGCACAGATGTAGGAACCATAGCAACCCTGCATTTTCATTATTATTCTCTGATATTTATTGCTACTGAAGATTTTTTTTTCTTTTATTGCTCATTTGCGCACATTTTGGCACAGCACACTTTGTACTGGCAGCGCTTCATGGCAGTGAATGACAGTCCACTGGCCAAGGTACAAAGTGAGAAATTTAACTTGGACTGCCATCATTAGTGCAATTTAGACTGCCACAGGTGCGCTTTGCTACAGCACTCTGAGGAGCAGTAGGAGAAGAACTTCTATATCTCATCTAAGTATCAGTGGAAAGCACAGGGTAAATGAGATGACTTCAGACACAGGAATGAGGATGCAGAGTTTGAAGTCACTCACTGCTTGTAATGTTTCCAGGAGATAGGAAAATACAGCATGTGCCTTTTTAATGGTATAACTGTTGAATAGAATTCAAGTCATGTTTGTCCTCATGTTTTGTGGTGTGCAATATAAATTGTTATATTTGTTTTATTTGCCTTTGTAATTTCTGTGCTGCTTAGCAGACCACAAACAGAGGTCACAGGCGAAGGAAAAGGTGAACAATTTAATTTCTGTATTGTCTATTAGCACAAACACTCCTGTCACCACTGTGTGGTATTTGTAATGAGTGAATTATGGTCACATGATATATACCTGTCTCTGTAGCACAAGCTGTAAATGCAGAGACTTTGTACCCATAACAGAGTTGCTTTCAAGTTCATATCCATTCAGTGTGAAGGGAATGCAGAAATTATTATTCCAGATTTTTGAGTTACTTTCATCAACTTCATATGCTGTTCTTTTCTGTTTTTTGAATTGTGTTCTCACTGTTGAGTTTCGCACAATGAAGGTTACCTGCTTAAGGAAAAAAAGTGAAACATTTTATTTGGACAGCCTTCTGTAGTGTAAACAGGCTTAGTGGCAATGTGCAGATGTCAGCACTCTGGGCAATACTGAGTGGAGAACATCCAGCTGCCATGTAGCTGCCTTTGTGGCACAAGGTTTAAATGCAGTGAACTTAGAGCCAGAACACAGCTGATCCAGGGTTCAAATGCAAATAGCATTGATTTTTACAAAAGGTGTCAGAAAGAAATTTCTAAAAACACTCTGATTAGGAAGGTAACACTACATACAAATGGCTATCATGACTAGGTTGATTGTAGGAATGTTTAGTAATACTTTGATAACTACAGTTTTTAGGTAGCATATTTCATTAATGACTTGCTTATGAAACACAGTTGATTGTATGTGTCATTGTTTAAGCATGACAATTGTGATAATTAATTAAAATGCACTTGCATCTCTATGATGGCCAGAATGCTTTAGTTAAAATCATCTTGATTCCTCACATGCTTAGCTCTGTGTTTAGGACAATATGTGTTGTGAATTATGTATATATCATAACCCAACCTATATTACTCAGCTTATGAAAGTATATCCATCTGACATATATTTACAAACAGTAATACTTTCCCTTTCATGGAAATACAGTTCACAGGACTTTTCAAAGTCACACACATACAAGTCTACCTGAAGTATATCTCCATTCATACTGAATACAGTATATCTGTAATGAACATAGGTGGAAAGGTGTTCTCCTTTAACACTGACAAATAATAACCTGAAATTTATGCATTATTTATTCCATGCATTTAATTCCCACCTTATACAACTAACTTTTTACAGGATGTAATTCCCAAAAAATTATGTCTCAGGTCATTCTATTTAACCAAAGGCCAAGGCTTACAAGCCAAGCCACTGAGCCTGTCAGTGTTGATCATTTGAAAAAGTATGAATAGTTTGAGCATCACACATGGCAAATCTCATTGCCATGCTTTGCACTTTCATGGCTGTTTGCTAAAATACCTTCTTCTATGTTTAGCAATGCAACTTTGCTTTCTATCTCACATATGTAGTTGGCATGGCTGGGTGTGTTTGCACATTGGCTGTTAAACACAAGTTTGGAATTTGGCACCGATTCTGACATGGACTTGTTGCTTAACGTCTGCAGATATTGTTGGTGATGGAGGTGATGGAGCTAAAGATGAAGTGCAGAGGTGGGTTGTTGAGGAGTCTGGGAGTTTTGTGAAACTACTTGTGAAGTGCTATAGATAGAGGCTGCTAACGGGGACTATACTGGGACTCAGAATAAGACTGAGGCCTGGAACAGCTTTGCCAAGGCTGTCTTCAGTTCAACTGGCATCTCATGCACTGGATAGAATTGCCATAACCACTATAATGACCTGAAACATCACAAGAAGTATATCCTTAGCTGAATGGAGGATGTGTTTAGAATTGCTGACACCCCTCAGTTGTGTAAGTATACTGACCCATCAGCATTACGTTATATAGACTGCAGTAGACAGCCAAGGCTGGTTTTCATTATGCTTTCATGTTTCTTCTTCTCTGTTGTACAGTAGCTGAAGACATTTCAGTGAAGATGCAGACATAACAAGAGGGGTTAAAACCCCTCAGAGAGGCATGGAGCACGTATGCATCAGGTCTTACTGTATGCCTAATAACTATTGTAATTAGATGCAATATGGCAATACTGTACTAAACTGTTGTAAGTACTGTATTATAGCAGTGCATTTGATTAATGTTACAACAGTGCAACCCCTTTCCATCATACCAGGATGTGGCAAAAGTGTATAGACTGGATAATCATAAATTTATATTTTGTGAAATTATATTGTCATGTGACGTGCTATGGATCTAATTATCTTTCTTGTTTGTCTCCCCCTACCCCTTCTCTCTCTTTTTGTTTGGAATATTTTACCCTCAAAATGTTTTTATTTTTCAAATACTGTTGAATAAATTCCATAGTATTTGTATATATCATCTTAATAACTATGTACACTATTTACATCAGCCTGACATTATAACAGAGCTCAATATATACAATTACTTTATAGGTATAACAATCCAGTTGTCAGAGTGTATCTGTTCAGTTATTGTAAAGTGTCAATCAATGATAAGATTTTTTTCCATGGATTGTTAATAAGTGGCTTAGGATGAATCCTTAATTCTTTAATTTTAATTTCGAACAATGCTATGGTCTTCAGTAGGCTGTAGAAGTCTTCCAAAGTCCATATTGTGTTTGTATTCCATCTTCTTGTTATACACTTCCTTGAGATTGCAAGTATTGTTCATACTAAATACATATTTGACTCATTCATATGAGGACCTTCATACACATTTAATAATACTAGAGCTTTAGATAAGTTAAACAATTCATTAAATAAAGCTAGTAAAAAGTTTTTAATATCATTCCAAAATGGCTTAATTTTAAAACAATAAAAAAAAAACGTGATTCCAATCTGCATTGTGTATTTGCTTACACCTCCAGCATATTCCCTTTGTGGAAGAATTAATTTTAATAATTCAATCTGGAATTAAGAATGCTCTGTGCAAGCATTTCCAATTAAAAATTTTCCAGCATTGTGTAAAGGATGTATGTTTTATTGATAATAAAATATTTGATTTAATTTCTTCAGTTAACTGTAATAAGTGTCCTTTTGTTATATAATTCCAATATGAGGATTTGGGGTTTTATAATTGATCAATATCTTGTGAAATTTAGAAATAGTATTTCCCATGTCATAATCATTATATATGACTTCATATAGGTATAAGTTTAGGTATTTCTTTAAATAAAAAATTACTAATTATTCTGCATAAATCTTGCGAATATGTCAGAATGCTTTGCATAGTTAGCCAATCTTGCTGTGGATTTTTGTATGTTGTTTCTATTGTTTGCATATCCAGAACTTTTAGTTCTTTGATACATTGAAACTAACAAACAAATCCTTTCTGTTCCTAGGATTAATTATTTCTCTGTGTATTTTATGTAGCTTGCTCTTTGTAACTATGAATGGTGTTAAAAGATCAAACCAGATTTTTAAATCTATATTTGTATTAATAATTTTCCTAAATGAGTCAATGTAATAATTAATCATATGAGTTTTAGTGGGCTTAGTTATGTTATATTGCATACTAATACATAATATGTGCCATGGCAGATTGTTTTTATCTGCTATTTGATTTTTTTTTGTAAATCAAATTAATTTATTGATAGCACAGTTAGCAATTCTTTCCAATTTGCAGAATAATTTGGACTTATCCAATCTGAGATTGTTTTAGATATTTATGCTTTTATATATGTTTCTCTATCAGGAAAGTTTAATCCTCCCTGTTTCCATGGTCTGATATGATGCATTAAAGCTATTCTGCTTCTTTTGGGAAACCATAGAAATTTTATTAGGCATTAGTTTATTTCTTTGAGTATATTCCTTTCTGGTAACAGTTGTATTGCAAAAGCTATATATTGAATCTTGAGTAGTAAAACCATTTTTATTAACTGTAGTCTATCTTCAAATGTTAATATTATTTTGTTCCATTTTTCCACAGAGATTTTAATTGTATTGATGATATTATTGTAGTCTTTTTAGACTAATTCATTATTATCCTTGCATAACTCAATTCCTAGATATTTTAAGGTAGATTCTTGTTTCCCTATAATGTGATTCTCCTTCATCTGCAATTCTTTTTTTTTTATTTAAAAATAAAAATTTTGATTTTGATTTATTGAAATGGAGTCCTGAAGTCCTGCAAAATGTGTCAGTTAAAATATCTAATTCTTCTAATGTCTATTTTGTATTGGATAATGTTAATAATATGTCATCAGCAAAGAACATTACTTTAGAATTGTATTGTTCATAAACATCTACTCCTTTGATTTTTGTATTGTTATGTATTGAATCTGCCAATAATTTAATAGCCAAAGCAAATAGAATCGGTGACATGGGACATCCTTGTTTAGTGCCCTTTGTTTTATGGATAGATTCAGAGGTAAAAGGACCTAGCTTAACATACACTAAATTATTTCTGTGTGTGTGTGTGTGTGTGTGTGTGTGTATGTGTGTGTATATATATATACACATACACACACACACACACACAGATATATATATATATATATATATATATATATATATATATATATATTCTTTACTAGATGAAAAAAGGAAGGAGGAAATTCAAATAACATCAGAATTTTGAATGAATAGTCCCAATTTAGGGAATCAAAGGCTTTTTCTTTATATAAGCCAATTATGAGTGTTTCTTTATTTTCTTTATTAACATAATCTATAAGAGAAATTACCATTTTAATATATCATGTGTGTGTCTATGATATATAAATCCAATTTGATCATTATTTATTGTTTTGGATAGTGGTATTTTCATTCTGTTAGTTAATATTGTTATAAATATCTTATAGTCATTATTTAAAAATGATATAGGTCTATATGAGGTACAGAGGTTTGGGATTTTTTTCCTTTAGGATTGGTGTGATTAAGGAATATCTCCAAGAGGGTGGTATTAAAGCTTGTGACTGAATTTATAACAGAGTTTTATGGAAGAGGGATAGTATCTTTGAAGTAAAAAGTTTATATATTTCCATAATTATGCCATCTATACCTGAAGCTTTATTTATTTTTAACCCTCTTTTATTGTATCTGTAATTTCTTTGTATGAGATCGGTGTTTGCAGATCTAGTTTTACTTTTTCTGTTTTTTTTTTTTTTATATATTAGAACATTTTTATCTAGATTTAATTGATCAATATGTATATTTTCTTTTTGGAAATGTTCCAGTTAGTGATTTCTACAGGCATCAAGAATGTCACCAATATCCAAGACATTTTTCCTTTCTTTTTATGGAAGATACTTTTAATGTTATTAGCTTTTGATTGTATTTTGATTCTTGTGGATAAATTATGTAGATATTTGGGAGTGACCAAGGTATTAATTTTTAGTTTTCTAAAGCTAAACTAGTTTTATGTGTTAGACTTTTATTGTATTTATTGTTTAATACTTCTACTTTCTTTTTCATCTCCAAACAATTTAGATTTTATTCAGCTTTTATTGACAAACGTTTAGATAGTAGATCTAATAATTCAGAATCCCATTATCTGATTTTTTTATACCAAGTTAGGGTTTTACCATATATGTAAGCTTTCAATGAGTCCCATATCATTATTTTATTTATCTCTGTGGTGTAATTAATATCTAAGAATAACTGTAATTCAGATAATAACCAGGGTTTGAACTCTTTAATTTTAGTTATATATGCTGGAATTCTGGAGTTAAAGATTAATGGTTTGTAGCCATTTTGAAGTTTTAGTATCAATGAATTGTGGTCTGAAAAGGGGCAGGGAGGGATTGAGAAATTAATGATTTTAGAGTGTAAGTCACGGGCAGAAAATATTTTATCTAGTCTAGTTTGGGTACCAAATCTGTGATCTTGATGGGAAAACAACAAAGATTTATCTTCTTTAAATTTGAAAGTATCTACAAGATGAAATAGATTCATATGTTCATAGTTTCATAGGTTGGTACTAGGCTATCAGCCCTAGGGTCTATACAAGCCTAGCCATAACAATTCCCTGGCTATTTCTTCCCACTTTTTGATTCTGCCCACTTGTTTAAAGCTTTTGATACAGCAGATATATGCAGCAGTCTTTTATTTGTAGTTTCAGAAATATTAAATATGCAGTTAAAATCTCCTCCTAATATTAAGTTGTCTTTATAATTATTGGAAATGAAATCCAAGTATTTTTAACACTTCCTGATCCACTGCCTGGGAACTAGTATAGATTGGCTAGGGTCCATATTCTGTTATTGTATTTAACTATAACTAATGGCATAAGGCCTTCTTTATCTTCATACTTATAAATGATTTATGGGTTAATTCCATTTGTTTTCCATAAAATTTTTATCCCTTTTGTCTTTGTCTTATAAGTGGATTGCACCAATATCATATATCCCGTAGGATTCCATTTGTAATTGCCTTTGTTTTGAAATGAGTTTCTTGAAGGAAGACAATTTGTGCTTTGTTCAGTTTTAAATGGTTCATCAGATTTGATCTCTTGCAGGGATTGCTTAAGCCATTGCTATTTAAAGATATAAAGTTAAACCCATCTTAGGTTATTTAGACTATATATTTTTTGTTTTATTGTGACTATTAAACATTTTCCTATAACTATAAAGTATATGTTTGAGCTTTTAAAGGAAATTATCAGTTTTATACTTTGAGTGTTTACCAATAAAGTAATGCTTTGGTAAGGCATACTAAAAATGTTTTTGTGAAATAACAAATTTAAACTAATAAATGTTAACAAAACTAAGATCCACGCTAACCATGAAATGAGAATCATTCCTAATCTGATGGATAAACCTAAGTCCATCAGATTATCACTCATACCTTGACAATCCAGAACATCTGAGCTTCATAAATTAAAGTATCATATGAAGAATATTTGCAATAGGAATAAGCAATATTTATCTCAGTAAAAGATTATAACACACAATTATTTAACATATTCACCCTTACTGATGAAGTCTTTCAAAATGTATTACTTAATATAAATAGATGGTAATAATATTTATACCTAATGTTTATAATACAATGTATTTTGCTAGATATATCATAAGTTATATTTCATTGTTTGCCAGCATTTAAATAATCACTTTATTTTTTGCTAACTTACTTAAAGCATCAAGTTTGTTTTATGTAAACATTGATGAAAGTTAGTGCATTTTAATTATCAGTGCATCCCTTTTCCCCCCATTTCCTACACATAAGGATTTTCATATCTGTCATTTCTTATTATAAAGGGAGTGAAATTATAGGCTAAAAACAACAAATTCACTTATTGTGATTAATGATTACAAGTTCCCTTTCCATATTCATAAATTGTCATTTTATGGCGAATGCTGAAATTTTTTAGATTTAAATGGCAACATTCTATTTTGTATAATCAGCAAAAGTTAAACTGAGTTATTATTGTCAATTTAATACTATCTGTTCAGAATGTGATTGTTACATTCTCTGACATTCCTCATCCAGGCTTCTATTTTTTCCCTTGAACAACTTTGTCAGTTTGATATCATGTATAAAACATTAGTTACCTTAGTAACAGCTTAAGTATTATGTATGGTCAAAATGTATTACAAAACCACAATTCAAGTTAAAGCAATTATATGACTTGTTATGCACATTTACTTATATTAGAAAATCATCATGCTCCACTTCGATGTTCAATATAGTGTATGTCATTTATGACAGGTTAAAACAGTAGTGTTATTATACACAAGCAAAATGTAACCACCAACCAAAAAAGAAACACTTCACCTCATGAAAGACATCAATGCAAACAACATCATGAAAGGACAACGATGGAAGATATTTTTCCTTTTATTGCACATTCTGGTACCTCGGCCATTCGCCTTCAAATGGAACAATTTAATGCAAAATATCCCCTCCTTATATACCAAACTCTGCAAACAATTACATATAATTAATCAATTAAATACTAATACTCATTATTAACTGATTTTCTTAAAGTGCAACGACATAGTGTAAATCTATGCAACTCAAAAGAAAATATTATATATATTAAATAAACAAAAAATAAACACATATGATGTAACCATATACTTTAAACATAGAATAATAATTCATGTATACATATAAATACATGTAAAATTTTCTTTATACATATATATATATATATATATATATATATATATATATAAACAGTTTTACCACATCTTGTGAACTAATACATCCATGAAAAAAAAATGTATATTGACCTTTTTAATTTAATCAAGCCCATGATTATATTATACTAAACTAACTGTTTTAAAATATATCATAATTTATGTTCATGAATTTATTCCTACTATACATACTCTTCAGTCCTACTATTTTTTATTTTACAAAGTTGTATTACTATCTAAATCATTCCCCTAGGACTTAATGTGTGATAATTTACTATCATCCTGTACTCAAGTTTATTCAATTCCCTTTTGAAGTTGCCATTGTCAACTTTAGGTCATGATAGTACACTAAAAGTGAATCCCCCCATTTGCCCTTGATGTGCAGATATAAAATGGTTATCTACAGGGCTATCCATATTTTTCCATCTGATGTCTCCAATATGTTATAAAATCTGAACCTTAACCTTTCTTGTAATTTGTCCTATATACCACAAAGTCTTGGAACAATTACATCCAATAATATAAACAGCCCCACATGAGTTGCAGTTAAATTTCTCCTTGGCAAAGTAAGTTTTTCCATTAATTTTATTACCATGTAGGTTTTTGACCTTATTGCACGTGGTGCAATTCCCACATCTATGCATGCCAACAGATTTTCCATCCCCAGTCCAATAAATGTTTCTATTAAGCAATCCTTTCAAATTATTTTGCCTGCCATATGAGAAAGTAATATGTTTGGGAAAAATATTTCCCACCGTAACATCCTCAGTTACTATACCCCAAAATTGTCTTACTATTTCCTCCAAAGTTTCAGAAAAATCAGAAAACTTAGTTACACAAAATAACGTTTCCTCTTCTGGTGACCTGTTTCTCTCTACATAATGACAGCCTGTCCTATATCCTTGTTTAATAACCTTTTGTTAGGCTTTAGAAAGAATTGTCTCAGAATAACCCCTTAATGATAGTCTTATATATACCTCAGCCATGAAAACTTGTCTAAGTCCGTTTTCAGAGGTATTATAGAAAATCCCTCTGAATTTGCCATATGGCAGTGCACTAAGTAAATGTGGGGGATGGGTACTGTCAGCATGCAAAAAGTTATTCACTGAAGTTGGTTTTCTATATGGTCTGTGTTGAACTCTACCTTGCTCATTGATGTAAAACTCAACATCTAAAAAAGCTATATTATCATCCATACATTGCCAAACAAAATTAAGTCCATGTATATTTATATTAAGCTCCTCAATGAACTTTTCAAACTACAACTTGTCACCCCAACATACAAAAATGAGGTCATCTATATAAAGTTTTTAGTACACGACATTATTTACAAAGAATGGCTTTTGAAACATAAATGCTTTTCAAATTCACCCATGTATAAGACAGCATACGATGGGGCAAATGCTGCCCCCATCGCCGTACCTCTAGATTGTAAATAAAATTATTTTTTCCACACAAAATAATTGTGCGTCAAACTAAACTCCAAAAGAGACAACAAAAATAAGGTACGAGGTCCTTCTCCGATTACTTTCATCACAACTTCCAGGCCCCATTTTTTCTGTATATTAGTATACAAAGCTGTCACATCAACGATAGCCCAAAATTAGTTCTTGTCCCATGTCATGTTACATAAATCTTTACAAACTTCACTTGTATTCTTAATATGAGATACAACACGGGCCAAATATGATTTCAGATGAAATCCAGAAATTTGTTAACTCTGTCTATGTATGAGCCTATACCTGAAATTATTGGTCTACCAGGAGGATTTCTAACATTTTTGTGAATTTTCAGTATAGCATACAAATAGGGATGCTTAGGATCATTTACAATCAACTTCCTAACATCATTTGATTTTAAAAAGCCCAGACGCTCCCCTCTTTCCAATAGTTCACAAAGTTCCTCACTGTACTGTTGCATCGGGTTTCCAGATAGTTTCTTATAAACACTTTCTTCAGATAACAAATCCAATACCATATTTTCATACTGTTCAACATCCATTATAACCCAATTGCCCCCCTTGTCCGCTTCTTTAACAACTATCCTAGCTAATGAAGTTCTTAATTTCTTTAGTGCTAACCATTAATTTTTTGCTAAGATTGTGCTCTCTTTGTGTTTTACAAAAACTGCAAAATTCATGTTCAATTTTACCACAAATGATATTTTCAAACACATTAATAGCATTCAAACATTTTGGAGGCATAAAGGTGCTGTTAGAAGAAAAATTAGGTATAGGAATAGGCCCATAACCCAAACATAAATCCTCACAATCCAGGTTATCCTGTTCAAAATTCTTATCTGAAAGTGATATATCCAATTCATAGTCATATGTATGCAAATTTAACAATTGACCACTATCAGAAATGTTGCATATATCCAGAGCACATTTTTTCTGTCTTGGAAAAAAACTTTCAAATTCAATTTATGGACAGACCTCTTGACATCAGTAATGATGTCTGCTAAGGCGGGAATCCTAGTAGGTACAAATTTGGCCCCCTTCAATAACACATTTTGCATTTCAGAAGTTAAACATTCATTAGATAAGTTACCTACATTTAAGGCAACATCAGCAGGATGTAATACACACAGATGAAAAACACTTTCATTATTAAATGCTTCAGTTAGGTTCGGTGACATCTGAACAGCTACCAAATTTCTATCAAAATGCACATTAACAGAATTCACTGTGGGGAATTCAAAAGTGTCCTTACTGTCTCTGCTTCTATTAAGTGTTGCTCCATCTCCCTCGATTCTTCCTGGAATGAGTTTGAACCTGAGAAGGTGCTGAGCTGGAACCCTGAACATTTTGTGATGTTATTATACACAAGCCCATGTTATTAAACTGAGTGTCTAGTGTCAATTTAATACAATTTGTTCAGAATATGATTGCTACATTCTGTGAAATTTCAAGTTCAGGTTTCTATTGTTTCTCTTGAACAACTTTGTCAGTTTGATGTCATGTATAAACATTAGTTACCTTGGAAACTGCTTAAATATTATATATGGTCAAGATAGGTTACAAAAACTACAATTCAAGTTAAAGCAATTACGTGACTTGTTATGCATATTTACTCATATAAGAAAATCATCAAGCTTCCCTTGAAGTTCAGTGTGTCATTTATGACAAGTTAAGACAGTAGTGTTATTATACACAAGGCCATATTATTAAATCCTGTCTGTAATATCTAAATTCAGCAGACTGCTTCATCTTATATGACAATTATGAACTTTATGCCTAGATTTACTAAAATCATACATTACATAACTATTGTGTTTTTTTCTGTTGCTTAGTTATTTCAGAGACCACAAGCTGTAATGTTTATTCTTAATATTAGCTCATTCCAAGCATGTTTATACACTCCATACACTTTCACTTATGAGACCCTTCTAGTTTCTTATTTGTTATAAGTATATTTCCATCCTTACATAAACACATACCAGTACTTCAAGCATGGGCAACAATGCCCATCCAGTTTTGCCAGAATAGAATTCACTAGTTCATGTGGTATGTTTCCAGGCTGTTCTTAAAATATCCAAACCAATATTTGTCCTGTGCCATTTTACCAACCTGTTCCATGCAGTGGTCACTCTGCCAATGGACCACTTAACATACTTTCCATTCCCACAGATATTTCCACAAAGGAAATCTGATGACTCTCTAGCATTTCCCAGCAACCCCAAACATCCCTAAAATCAGCTATCCCCATATGCCCTACATGTCCGAGCAAGCTCACCTCCCAGACCACTGCAAAGGGTACTGCCCAAGACCAAGTGCTCTTAGTCTTTCACAATAACTCAGACTTCTACTCTTATGTAAGTCCTTAAGGTGTTTGGACCAAAATACATTTTAAATATAAAATTTTGGTTATTATTATTATTTATTTATTTTTATCAAGAATCAACTTAATGAGCTAAACGAAGTGTTGGGAGACCATCAATATGTGTACATGTGGTTTAAAACAGCCCTTTTATTATATATATATATATATATATATATATATATATATATATATATATATATATTTTTTTTTTTTTTTAAACCAAAAATGTCATTGCCGAGAATCATATCAGAGGCACCTCAAAGCCATTAAGCATTATCGTCACTCTGTCTCTGTTATCATAACAACCTGGGAGCATCTGTTTCTCTAAGTCTGTCTGTGTACTGCATACCAGAGGCTCATGATGCACCTGAAGCAAAGATTCACTTCACTGCAACTTCAAGCCTAAATTCCCTCTCTTTCAGTGAGGCAGCAGCCAGAAAAAGAACAGAGAGCAAACAGATCAAAAAAAAAAACTCCCAACAAGCCACCACAACAAGAGACAACACACTCCACCAGCCCCCTCACATCTCACTCAGCAAGACGTGCAGACGTACAAACAAACCATTCTCTGACAAAATATCCCAAATCACAGTTCTATCCATCCCCTTCCCCTGGATCCAGGCTAAAACACCAAATGTCTCTTCCAAATAAACAAGCATCAGTAAACCTTGATCACAAGCCACAACCCACGGCTTCCCGGAGATGAAAACGGCAACATATAACAGCTGCCAGACACAGCTGCATCCACATACACCATGTCAGGCTTAATCAAACAGTACTTGAAGCTATGATACCTGCCATAATTGATATTAATTATGTTTCGACAGAATAATAATGACATTTGTCCTAACTGCCAGACACGGTTGCTTCCATGCACAGCATATCAGGATTGATCAAACAGCACTCGAAGCTATGATACCTGCCATAACTGATATTAACTATGTTTAGCCAGAATAATGATGACAAATTATTTTATTTTTATTCTATTTTTTCACAAAAGTAAACTACAGACAGTCTGACACGTTTGAAGTGTCCTTAAGTCAGCATTTAATTGTTACTTTTCAGAGAATGCTTGTCGACACAAAGCATGCTGTTCTGTTCACTTTGTAAGTAAATTACATCAGTATTAAGAAATTATTTGATTTGCAGTGCACTGATAAAACTGAAACCCCCACACGTTACTTGTTTTGCGATGGGGAGGAGCACGGGGGAACTTTCAACTGCGTGTGCTTGGTCTGCAACTGTAGTACATGTTGTTACTATCCTTCATATCTGTTCGACAATTTTTTTGTAGGTGCACTCCAATATCTTCAGAGTGTTACAGTTTCCCATTTACATTTTCTGGAGATTTTCAAAAGGTTAACTTACACATAAATGCAGCAGTTGTAAATGACACAGTGTAGGGAAAAAGGACTGCTGAACCGGCATTACATTTACTTGTTTTGTGATCCTGAGAATTTGAAATGGTAGTGTGACTTGCCAACGCAGTTATCTCTTTACAGTCTGGAGGGATGAAACTGTCCTTACAATGATTGAATTTTATACTAATTGGCAGGGCAAATGCCCTAAACTATGGACCGATTTCAAATATTATCCTTATAAAAAAATACACTTGGGTACTTACATATTCTGGAATCTGGTTATGAAGTACCAATAAATCTTTACTGTTGCTCAGAATCCCTCCTTTTTTAAAATAAAATCAGATGACAAGTGATGTAACATATCAGTTGATACTTTGAGAGACATAGTTGAAAGAGTTATTTTTTTTGGGACAGCTATCTTGGAATCATTTTTTTTTTTGTTTCTTCTTTCTAGCATCAGTCTTAGGATTTGTTTCTTTTTTTCTTTTAAGAGTAGGGACCATCCATTCCATTTCTTGTGGGGTAGACACTATGTTGTTGTTTTTGATGAATATAGTAGCTTCTTATAGGTCATTAAAGGTTCTCATCTCACTGGCAAAAAGTATTTTTACTTGGCTGGAAAGGCCAGCTGTGCTTTAATGTTGTTTTGTTTCAACAGTTTTGTTATTGGCCAGACTTTTTTCCCCTTTGTTCTAGTATTCTGGAAGAATAATCATTGTCAAACCTTATCAGGCTTTGATTGTATTTTAAGGGTGATTTTCTCCAAGCAGATTTTGATACTAGTTCCTTGTCCAGAAATGAAAGAAATTTTATAACTATGGATCTAGGTGAAGTATTTGTTGAGTTAGAAGCAGGTTTACTCGGTGCTCTATGTGCCCTTTCAATTCCAAATGAAAGTCCCTCTTTCAAGTCTAAAAATTCAGGAATCCAGGTTGTTAAAAATGAAATAATGTCTTCTGCTTCAGTGTTTTCAGGCAGACCAAAGATCCTTATGTTGTTTCTCCTTTCCCTGTCTTCTAAGTCATCTATATTGTTAAGCAGCCATGTATTCTGTTTAAGCAGAAATTCTTTTTGGAATTCTTCCTCTTTGAGTCTCCCTTTAATGTCATTTAGAGAAGTCTCTATATTTATTATTTTTATATGGTATTTCTGTAATAGTTTCTTAAGAGTATCAGTCTGTTTTTGATAATTTAATTTGAGGTTTTCTAAGTAATTTTTAAAGCCATCCATCTTCAAAGATAGTTCCTGTAAGGTAGATGTCATCAATTGCAGTTCTTTTTTCAAAGCAGCATCTGGATGAGAATTCCTTGAGTTGTTCATATTCAGTGACTCAATATATCTCCAAGTTACTTATCAGGAAAATGTTTGCATATCTCCACCAAAATTGATATTTATGTAGTTTAATAGTTTATCTATAAATTCCTGACATTTTAAACTTGAAAATAATAAAATTTTCCTGTATTATTATTATACTAGTTTATGGAGCTCGCAAAATCCACTGCTCTCAGATGGCTATCTAGGCTCCGTACCCAGAATGTTTTATATGGCTAATAGTGTTCTGTTGTCATATATTTCTGCTTACTAAGACTGACATGCAACACAGAGAGGTAGACTGACCTACTGTGGAAAGGACTGCCATCCCTCCACAGATTGCATCACTGACATCCAGCACTTCAGGGTCACAACCTGTCAGTGCTGCCTCCACAACCCCTACCGTACCTGATCTATATGTGTTAGGTAGGTCTGCCCTGGTGCCTTCTGGGAGCAGTACTAGTGAAGGTGGTGATTTTGTCAACCAGTAAGGGCTAATAAGGCTGGTGGAAGGCATCATGGAAAGGGGGCCCCAGTGCCAGAATCAGCCACGTAGAAAATGTGCTTTGTTATATTGCTAAAATACTGTCACTTCAAGCAATGACACAGGAAACTGAGACAGGAAACAGTGATGACAGTTCTGAGGGTGAGGACTAGATTCTTACTTGCCTCAGGCTTGCCGTGGGTGTGCCTCCAGTGTCCCCTACCTATCCACAATCATGATGTCCCCCAACCTTTTGTGTCCATCACCATCCCTGTCTGTCTTGTATGTACTGTATGTCTGCACCTGTTTCCCCACCTGACCCTCACAGTCCTAAACTGCTGCCTCAACATTCCTATCTCTTTGCTATTAAAACAAATATTTATTTATTTACTGACATTTGGTGATTGGGAAAGTCTGACTGGGTCAGGAACCCATTTTCAGCAGAGGCCCGGGTAGAAAAGCTCCAACAATAATGAAGTGCTTATACTTTAACAATTCTCAAATTAATTACACTTTAACAATTAGAGTCAGTTAAGTCAATACAGATGCATATACATACAAATGAGGATTGAAGTTGAAGTTGTAAACAGTAGAACATTGTAACAGCATGGTTGCCAGGTGTAGTTGATATTATTACTATTATTTAGCACTGGTACAATATCAAAGAGCAGCAGTATACAAGAAATAAAACATCTGGAAGGTAAAAAATGTTTAAAGTTTAAGGATAAGGAACTAGAACATAGAAATAGGAGAAAATAAATCACTAGTGTAATAATACAGCAGAAGGTGGAGAAATGGTTGGTAATTTGAAAATATGGGCATAATTGTAGGACAGTACTAATAGCTTGTTAGTGATTTACTGAGTTTAACCATAGTTGTAGATAGGGGGAAAGATAGAAGAGATAGGCCGACTGTAAGATGAGAAGAAAGGGAGATATAATATGGCAGGTGTAGTTAGGGAAAAAAGAGGAGATAGAATAAAGGGAGAAGACGATATAAAAAGACAGAAAAAGTAGAGCACAGTGAGTAAGGTGATTGGGAGCTGAGAGAGGGGAAGATGAAAGGGGGGGAATTGGAAGTAGGAAGATGTCATTAGATATACTGGAAATGATTAAAACTGAGAAAGTTGACGGGGAAAGGAGAAGTTTGAGAAGTGTATCTGTTTGGCAAGGAGAAAGGGCTGATGATATGAGAGTTAAGAAGGTAGTTTTTTAGAGAGCTTAAAATTTCTGAGGTCATCAATGGCAGTAATAGTTGTATGTAAAGAGTTCCCTAATTTTGCAATAGTGTAGGAGGAAAGGCACTGGCCAGCTCTTTTGTAAGGTCTGTGTACCATTGTAAGTTGTTTGCTTACTGAATGTAGGGTTCTGGTGGGGATGTAGGAATGTAGAACAGGTTTAAAGGCAGAACACCTGTTCCCTCACATTTTGCTACCATCGGCCCCTTTTTTCACATGCTTAATCTGGTCTAAAAATAGAATCACAATACATACAGCCAGAAATGCCCCATAAGAAAGCCTTCACTTTTTGTCCTCAGCATTTTTTGCAGAGTTTGGAATCTTGCACCAGTGCCTAGTGACAGTGAATAGCTGTTCCAGTTATCCTCACGGAAAGATGCTTAAACATGCTCCGTTATCAGAATACAGAATACAGGCAGAATAAAGGCAATACTTGTCATCAGTTGTTCTAACAGTTGTTTGACTACTGGATGCAGCAAAGTATAACTTCCTCTGAGGAGCGCTGACATAAATCACATGTGTAATGCTTGATTTTGGCCATAGCATCAAGGGTTCAATTCCAGATGTGTGTCATCTTATTTCTTACTATGATGTTATAATTACATGATATGTTTCATGATATACAACATAATTTTTATCCAGTTACGACCTTTAATTAACAGATTTTGAATACTCCTGCAAAATAAATTTGCAAATACATCCATGCCCCTAAGGAAAATTAGAAAACCTCCCTTATTCTACTTATGTCTTAATCATGTTTGCCTCTCCTGTAGCTTCTTGATCCCCAGAACCACCAGTTAATGATACAGAACATGACAGATAAATAATTAGGACACACCATAAAGATGTGCAATAATGTCCAGAAACACCAGCCTTTGAAATGTCTCTATCCACCTGTCTCTAACTTCACCCCTTCTCTCTCACCCCTTTGTGCTGCTGACTATTCATTACTTAGATGGATGTAAATGTCATCTTATGGCATTTTCATGCTGGCATTATTTGCTGAAGACTAATGCCTACATCTTCCATTGGCTTAATAGGCTATCACTGTCCCTTTAAAGGTGTGATTTTTGTATGTGGGCAATATAGGGCAATAGGAACTCCTTTGTGGGTTGCTGAGATAACAAACAAGTTTGTCAGCTTAATATCTTTCATCTTGACAACGGTTCAAATCCAGCATTAGGTGAAACTCTTATTGTCTATTTTTATTAGTGTGTTTCCTGGGAATGTGTTGCCTATGTATCTGTCTAATCCCCTTCTCTTTTTTCAGTTGTAGCCCTCAGCATTTGTGCAAGGTCTGGCAATGAGCAAGTGAAGCATGTGATGCTAAATGGCACTTCAAGTGTTATTGCAAAATGGGGTGAGTTTTTGCTTTACATCACATTGCCACAGTTGGCATAGCACAAATAACAATCTGTCCACTACGCTATATTAAAACAGAGATGTGGTGCACTTACTCGTCCACGTATATCATGCTGCTGGATCTCATGTATCATGTAACGTGTAACTGTTGCCTTTATGATGCTTTTATTGAAAATGCTGTGAGTGTCTCTGTCAATGCGTGATGGAAAAGTTAGTACAGCAAGAATTCCTTTGTACTGTGCTAAGATAATCAACGTGTCTGTTAAGTTTTAGTTCTACTGCCAAAGGTTTGCATCCTGACATATGTTATACAGTAATGTAATTCATCTCCATATTAATATTACTTGTGTAAGTGTGTGCTACATCTGTTATCAACAAACACCTCATGTCAGCATCATGTTTCCAATTTCCTACACCTTCTTCAACCAGATGTTATGTGGATATATTGATTATTGACAGTCCTGCACCTTTTCTGTCCCAGTATCAATCACTTAACGGTACAGGGCGGCACACATTCTGAACAAGGAAATAAGTAACACAAACACACCATAAAGGTGTTCATACATGTGCTGTAATGCAAACTGTTATGTGTTTCTTCATCTCTTTGTCCCTCATCACCTCTTCTATCATCACATTATACTGTAACATATTTAGTGGGCTGATGTATGACATGTTCATAGGTTCATAGGTTCATAGGTTCATACTAGGCTATCTGCTAGCTCATAGTTTTTTTGGCTACGCCACCCCTTTAGTATGGGATCTCCCATCCATTGTCAGATTTCTCTTGAACAAGGCCGAGGTGAAGCATATTCATCAAATCTGGACAGATGTTTGAGACCCTTTATCCTTTTGGGTGGCCTCTCCAGCTGCTGCAAGTGTCGGGGGCATAGGCCTTTGGGCTGGCTCTGGCACCAGTTATCCGTTGAGACCCTTCCTTCTGATATCTGTGTGTCATCTGTGTGTTTCTATATTTTCCGCAGTTTGCAGTCATCTGCAAACTTTGTCATTCTGTCACTCAGCCAGTTTGCAACCCATCTTGTGATGTATGGGTTAACATTTAAGCTGATGAGTTTAAGTGGGACCACAGTTGCAGTGCGCCACGACTATGATTAAACAGCTGTCCTAGGGTGTGGTTTAATTCTTCATTGAGTCGTGGAGCACACAGCCGGACACCATCAGGTCCCCCATGGATGCTGTTTTTTTTGTTCTTCCTGTATCATTTGGCTGCTGTCCATACTATGAGGAAAAATAATTTCCACACTTCACAAGACATCCTGCCCAACACATAAAGTTAATATATGTGCTGAGTCATAATAATTATTTAAAAATACATACCATCCTTGTCATGTTTTACAAATTGTCCATCCAATTAACTTAAGATTTCACTTGAACCATGACTGATATATAGTACTTATAAAAGATTATTTTGGTAGGCATTGCTGACTCAATTTGAGCAATCAACATATTTAGAATTGTCAGTCCTATAGAGTTTTACAGTCATATTCAACATTAGTTATGATAATCACATTCTGACACCCTTTGTAAAATGCTCTGCATATTAGACTGAAACACTGCAACAGCTCTGCTTTTTTATTTTATTCACTGAGCTTACACCTTGTGCCACAGAGAAAATTAGGAGACAGGTGGATTTTCTGCACTGAGTACCATCCAGAGTGCTAACGGCCATGTATCACTGCTAAGCCTGTTTGCTCTACAGATGACTAAACAAATTAAAATTTTCACTTTCTTCCTTCAGCAGTGAACTCTTTTTGCTCACCACCTAACGTCATGCAAACAGGGAAGGCAAATATAACAATTAATTTTTGAATACAGCTTTGTCCCTAACATGCCAAAGATAGACTCCCACATGCAAAGTGTATATATGCAACATATTAACATAAAACAGATCTGTTCTATACTTAATCACAGTCACAACATTTTCTCTTACCTCCCTGTTTGCACAAAGGTTGGCAAGGAGCACCACTGAATACCACTGCACACTGCTACTTTACAGTCCAAGTTCAACATCTCACTGCATAATTATTCATGTGCTAATACTTCATCAACATCCCCTCAATACATTTCTCAGCATTGCACTTTTGGAAGTGATTTTGAATAAAAATAAGTGCTGTTACTAGATTTATTACTTTATGACATGGAAATTGCTTAATGTACTCAGGTGAAATGCAGTGAACTGTGTGGTTGACTGACCACTTCATTCTGGACAGTTAGGTATGCACTATAGCACCTGCATTTCCAAAGGATATATAACCACCTAGATCCTTGGCCCATACACTTCATAATTATGTAGCCCTACTGCATGGGAACATTAAGAATTGTTTTGTATTGACAGTGCACATTGCCCATGCTTGAACAGGTCTACTTCAGAATATCAAAACCCCATATAAGCAAATCCCATTTCACTAAGATGGCAGTATCGAATCTTCATTTACGCAAAACCTTAAACCAGCAAAAACATTCACCGAAAAACTAACCACTTTGCCACCAGGACAACATACAAACAACAAAGTGATTAAAGCCCACCAAAGTGGGGGGCTTCATCCTCTGCACCCCCTGATGTGGGGGGTTGCATCCCCCCAACTATATATATAGCAACTATGAGATTGCACTATAGTGGCGAAAAGGGCAAATACCTCTAGTGTGGCCAAGTGGTTAGTTTTCCAATGTACGTTTTCACTGATTTAAAGTTTTCTGTGAGGATTTGATATTGCCGCCTTAATGAAATGGGATTCATTGACATGGAGTTTTGATATTCTCAGGTAGACCCGCATAAACACATACCATTGCTAATATCAGTAGCATTCGTTAAGGTTTACCTACCATCAGCATAACGTGATGATCCAAAACTGCTTCAGTGTTCATCCTGTGTTTCACAACTGTGTATGTCTCATGCAAATAACAGAGGCACATGTCAGTCTCAGTTCTGCAATATTCATTAATGATAGCATAGTTGACCTAAGTCAGCAGTTTGTATTTACTACTCATCATAAGATTGCACTTACTCATTCAGATCAACAAATATGGCGTTCCACAAAATCTTCATCATCATAATATCTTCTCTAATAACACAGAATGAAAAACAAATCCTATCTACACTGCACTGTCATGCTGTAGAAGTCAGACTTTTTGGTGGTGCTTGCTTTAAGTACTGCTTCCCCCAGATGGTGTGAGTAGATAGGTTAGGGTTCTAATCTCACAGCAGTCAACTTGTGCTTGTGTGTATGTGTATGTGGGTTGTGTATAGAGTCATATAAATATGACCTTATGTAGAGATGGCCTCACTGAAACAATAACCTGGAGAAACTTTTACACTGCAGGGTGAGTCCACATCAGTACCAGACCCTTCTCCCAACATAATTTTCTATGCAACACAACACTGATGTCACCCCATATAAAGTGCACTCTCTCACTATCCATCTTTCTGCAGTAGCACTTGCATTACGTACTGTGTCTTCAAGATTGAGTAATCAGATATGTAGGGAGGGGGTTCTAATCTAACAGTCAAGTTGTGTGTGGTGTGAGGTCCACAGCATCACTGAAGGATTAATTTTACTGCAGTGCTCACTTGACTCTCACTGGTGAGAAACATTTTCATGGTCAGATCAGTCCCACATCTCCTTTTCACTCTGTCCACAAACACATACTGTCTGAAACACGTTGATGAGGTAATTTTATTTTTATTTATTTATTTTTATTTATTTTACATTTGTTGACCGGGCTAGTCTAACTGGATATATGTCCATTTTCAGTAGAGGCCGGACAGAAACAAAAGAAACATTTATACAAAATAGTACAAGTAATAAATTTTTTTGTTTTAACAGCCAAAAAAGTTCTAGTTCAGTTTCAGTAAAAAAAAAATATACAGAAAGTCATAATGGGGAGATACAAAAAAAAGAGAGCAAGAAGTATTAAAACTTGCCATATAAAGAAGGTAGAGGAGTTTCAGTAAAATAAATCAAGTTTGAGAGTTAGAGTTAGAAAGAGGAGAAAATAAGTATCAGTCAGGCTGAGAGCAGGGGCAAAGCCATTTGGTTTTCATGAAGTTTTTCAGCTGATTCTTGAAAAGGTTGGTGGAAGTAAGGGATGTGATCTCAGTTGGAAGTTTGTTCCAGGAATTGCCAACTGCATTTGAGAATAGGCAGTCTCCAGCTTTGTTAAAGGATTTGGTAGTGGCTACTTGTAGTTTTTTAGCTGATCTTAGGGTAGGAAGGTTTTATAAGAATTTACTAGGTTGTTTGAAGGATGATGTAAAATCTTGTGAATAAAAATAAGTTGCTGGTAAACTAGTTGGTTTTGTACTTCCAGCCATCCGAGATGTCTAAGGTTAAGGCAGTGGTGATACCAGTGGCAAATTTAGCTATGTTGTTGTAGGTGGTTGCTAGCTTATTTAGATTAGTTCTGGATAGGTTGGTATATATAGGTGAGGCATAGAGTAGGGTGGAAATAAGGTGGGTTTGGGAAATAGAGATCTTTGCTGATTCTGTAAGGAATGGTCTGATTCTGTAGAGGAATCCAAGTTTTCTATTTACTGATTTAATAGTAGCGTTAATATGTGAGTAAGGTAAGATGGTTATCTATTAATACACCGAGGAGTTTGGTGGTGGTTTCAGGTGCTATTTCTGTGCCATTTTTGATTTTACTGTGAGATTGATAGAGGGGGATTTCTGAGTGGGAGTAAATAGAAGTAATTTAGTTTTTTTAGGGTTCAGGAGTAGACAACGTTGATGGAACCAGTTTTCCACTAAAGTAAAGACAGTTTGTGTGTTAGCCTGTAATTCAGCAGGGGATGATATACCAGAGTTGAATCGTCAGCATATTGTATGCATGTAGTTTGTGGAAGGAAGGTTTTTAGATCATTAATGAAAATTGTGAAAAGGAGAGGTCCAAGAATAGATCCTTGAGGGACTCCAAGGGTGATAGGGAGCTGAGAAGATAGATTGTTTTCCCAGAGGACTGCTTGTTTCCTGTTTTCAAGGTAGGATTGGAACCATTTTACTAGTTGCTGATCAAGGGAAAGTGATTCAAGTATATTTAATAGTATTTTGTGGTTAACCATATCAAAGGCCTTTGAGAGATCTATAAAAAGAGCAGAAGATAGTAGGTTAGTATTCTTGTTTTTATTAATGCTATCTGTAAAGGATAGAAGAGCTGTTGTGGTACTGTGGTGAGGCCTGAAACCATGTTGGCAGTCAACTAGAAGGTTGTTTTGTAGGAGATACTGAAGTAATTGCCGATGGATGCATCGCTCCATAATCTTTGCAATGGGGGAGAAAGTTAGATAATTCATTTGAGGTACCTCCCTTATGCAGAGGGATGATATGGGAGATTTTCCAGATAGATGGGACATAAGATTCAGAGATGGTTCTGTTTATTAGGATAGAAATAGGGTAGGCAAGTGCACCAGCACTTGCAGGAATTCAGCTGGTAGCAGGTCAGCTGATGGTGTACATGGTTTTAGTTTAAGAAGCAAGGAGTGTATCAAAGATGTTGGTACAGGTTGAAGGTTAAAGGCTGGGGTAATTTGGTTGGTGAGGGAAATGTAGTGGTGGAGGAAGGTGGTAAGGTGGTTGCTAGTGCTTGGACTGTTTCAGAGAAATAATTATTAAAGGTGTTGGCTATGTGGCTGGGGAGGTTTGGGTTAGGTTTGGGGGTAGGTGTTTTGGACTGTCCTGGGTGGAGTAATTTGTTGATACCTGACCAAAACTTTGGATTATTTTGTTGGTTTTGTTGGAATTTGAGGTAGAAGTTTTTTTGTCAAAGATTATGGATTTTTAATTTGTCTAAAGTTTAGGTGATCTATTGGGTTTCTAGTTTTTCTCCATTTAATTTGTTCCTTAGTTGTATGTTTAGCCTTGTGTCCTTAGATAGCCAGGGGGCTGGTTTATTTTTTGTTCTGACAGTACAGGTGGGAGCATGTTGCTCAAGGATCTGCAAGAATGTTTCGTGAAATGGCTTTCAAATTACTTGGGTTGAATTTTTTTTTGTTTCTGGTCGTTCTAAAAGCTATTGGATTATGAATGTTAGTCTTTTGCCTAGTGATGTAGGTAAGAGAATGGTCACTAATGTTGTCAGGGAGTATACCTGTTTGATAAAGATGGGGTCCTTATTTACTAGAATCCAATCTAAGGTAGTTTGTTTTTTGTTAGGTTTGTGGATCCTGGTTGGGAAGGTAATGGTTTGGTGGAAGCCAAAGAGGTTTATATGTGTAGTGGGAGTGGGAGATGTACAGCTGTTCCAATCAATATTAAAGTCACCAAGGAGTATGGTTTCTTGTGGCAGGGATATTGAAAGCCAGTTTAGGAGTACTAACATTGTTCCCAGGGGATGTAAGAGCAGATAATGTATATAGATTTTGCATTAATTTGGAGCTTTGAGGTTAAGATTTCAGAGTTATTAGGAGGAGGAGGTTGCATCTCTAATGATGTAATGTTCAGTTCAGATTTGAACAATGGTCTAGTCTGAGAATGTTATAGCCTGGTGGGACAATGTCATTATCTTTTGTTGTAGGTTTAAGCCATGTTTCAGTAAGGCATAAGATGCCAAAGGAATAGATGTCTAATAGGGCATGTAGTTGGGTTATTTTGTTATTAACACTTCTTATATTGAGTTGACCTATAAGTAGAGAGTAAGGGCTTTTACATTTAGGGAGTGGAAGTAGGGGCTAATAGAGTATTTGGGATGGTGATGTCACCGTGTAGAAGTAAGCAGATTTGAGGGTTAAGTGATAGTTTAAACAATTTATGAAGAGAGCTGTCCTTTTTTTATTTGTAGGTATTTAATATGGGTTAGTCTATGAAACTGTGGTAGAATGAAGGATGAATAGGATGTTATGTTACAGTGTATAAGAGAGGTGCTAGTAGAGAAAGGGTGAGTCTGTCTTGGGAGATGATAAAATGTAGCAAAGGATGAGAATTCATATGAAGTAAGGCAATGAGTTGTAAGTAATAAGGTGAGCCCAATGGATAAGAAAAGAATATTGGGGAAAAAAGGTTGATGATGATTATACATAGTTAGAGGTGTAGGAGGTTTGGCTAAAAATAAAGAAAAGACAATTTAAAGTGTAGTCATGATATGTGGAGTGCTTAGGGAAAATAGGTAAGAGTGGGTGTGGAAGGTAAGGCTAAGTAAATGGTGAACAGGTGTGTTAATTGTTAGGAAGTTTAGAGAGAGGTAATTGGTAGATTAGGGCTGAGGGTGTGGTTAGGGAAGTATAAGGTTGAGTGCACTGGGGGTGGGTGAGATTTGGGGAAGATGAGTGTTTGGCATCAAGTGAGAAAACAATCAGTCAGAGAAATGCTTAGCTAGAGGGAGAGATAAGTGTACTGGTCTGAAGAGCCAAGAAAATGCTATAGTGGTGGCAGTAAGAGAGACAGACAGTTTTCTAAAAGTGAGAGGGGAAATATCTAGGCAGAGGGAAAGGCCTTAAGGAGGTGTAAGGAAAAAGATAACTAAGAGATTCCTATATGTCTGGAAAGCAAAAAGTCTCTGTAGGGAGACCCAAAAATTGCAGGCAGTACTATACAGGCAGATGGTAGAGAGGGGGATAGGCTGCTGGCTAACCTAGGTTTGGAAGTGTATCTTAGTCTGCTAGCAAGTATTAATTACTATAAACACATAGTAGTCAGGTTTGTAGGAAAAATTACATACTTTCAGACTTCCTTTCTTGGAAGGTACAGAGATTTGAGGTAGATTAGTTGAGGCAGTAAGAGAGTAATTACTGGGTTCCTTTACTTCAGGCAGTGTAATTTGCTTCCTAGTTCAGGATATGCAAGGTTGAGGAATGTGAAACGTTTGGATAGAGAGAAGGAGTTTCAGACTTCCTTTCTTGGAAGGTACAGAGATTTGAGGTAGATTAGTTGAGGCAGTAAGAGAGTAATTACTGGGTTCCTTTACTTCAGGCAGTGTAATTTGCTTCCTAGTTCAGGATATGCAAGGTTGAGGAATGTGAAACGTTTGGATAGAGAGAAGGAGTTTCAGACTTCCTTTCTTGGAAGGTACAGAGATTTGAGGTAGATTAGTTGAGGCAGTAAGAGAGTAATTACTGGGTTCCTTTACTTGAGGCAGTGTAATTTGCTTCCTAGTTCAGGATATGCAAGGTTGAGGAATGAGAGAAGGAGTTTCAGACTTCCTTTCTTGGAAGGTACAGAGATTTGATGTAGATTAGTTGAGGCAGTAAGAGAGTAATTACTGGGTTCCTTTACTTCAGGCAGTGTAATTTGCTTCCTAGTTCAGGATATGCAAGGTTGAGGAATGTGAAACATTTGGATAGAGAGAAGGAGTTTCAGACTTCCTTTCTTGGAAGGTACAGAGATTTGAGGTAGATTAGTTGAGGCAGTAAGAGAGTAATTACTGGGTTCCTTTACTTCAGGCAGTGTAATTTGCTTCCTAGTTCAGGATATGCAAGGTTGAGGAATGTGAAACGTTTGGATAGAGAGAAGGAGAGTAGTAGTTCACTAGAACCCGGGGTGTACAGCAGCCAAGGGAAGATGCATTTCAATAATGCACTTTCACACCACAAAAGGCAGACCTCTTCTGTGGTGAATGCCTGTAATGCACTTGCATGTAGATTGTGTTAATAGATGGACAGGGAATTTGAATACAGCAATGAGACTTTCCTGACTGTGTGTGTGTGTGTGTGTGTGTGTGTGTGTGTGTGTGTGTGTGTGTGTGTGTGTAAATTGATGCAGGAGTGTCTTACACCTCTTACTATTGACAACATTTAGAATCCCACATAGTTGGTGAAGTCATTTTTGCACACACCTCTCCTTTGCATGACACAGCTTACTGTATATCATCCTTTCAAAGATGCAGTTTGGCTCATATGTGATCATACTTCTCCTGCCATCCATGCCTATAATATACTTTCATGTAGATTGTGTTAGTAGATATTGACTGAGTTTGAATACAAGACTGACTGTCTTCTGTGAGTGTGTGTTTCTTCCTTTTACTGTGCAGAACAGGTCACAAATACATATATGAGGTACATGTATATAATGTGTTTGTGCTGTGCAACCACTTTTTAGTGGAAACATCAAGGTGATTCACAATGATGATGTCATCCATTGAAATGTGCAGTGTCACAGTTGTAAAATAAATCTCGAGTTAGGCTTGTGTTGTAGCAAAATTCATTAGCTTGTGATGTTAGCCCTATAGTTCAAATCTCAACGACAGTGCTTACAGTCAAAGCTGTTAATAGTGCTGCCACCCACATGTGCTATGTTCATGTGCATATGTTGTGTCCTTTTACAAGAGTTTACTCTAAATTTCCTTTGGAAAGGCTGTATTGAAGACTGATGATGTCATTTGAATAGATTGTCTCACCACGCCAGTTGTAATGAGATGCCTTCTCAGCACTGAGGAAATGAGACAATGTAACATATGTTTTTGCCTATGTAAGGCATACATTCCAATACAGGATTATGTCCACATTATACACAATTGCTGTTTTATCATCACAGTGACAACAGCAGGGGCCCACAGGTGTGTTTGGGTATACCGAGCAACAGGCAATGTTGTCTGACATACACCAAGATTCTTTCTGAGTAACAACAGGGACATATATTTCTTGACGCATACACATGATGCTATATCTTGACATAACCACACATATGACAATTGGTGATGCAGTTATACTGTTGTACATTCATTGATCCCACTATGATGCTGATTTTCTCAATGCTTAGTCAAGTGGTCTAAAGCAGCATTGAGAGACTGTAAGCATTTGTGTCCTTAATAGTTCTGCAGATATGATATTCCCCAATTATACTGTGCATGTATAGAGTGGTAGAGGCCTCCCCCATCTATGTTAGCAGATAAACATTATGGTCAAATAAAGTTCAACTGATTGAATGATCACATAGGTGGAGTTCATCAGCTGTGATAGCAGTTCCACTGTGGCGCATGTGATTAATAGCCATATTGTTAGTTAGAGGAATTGTACAGCTTGATGTTCAATTCTAGCATAAGGAATCAGTTTGTGTGAACTTACTTATATCACACAACAACCATTACATCACATAAGTATTATACCTTGATATGTTGCACGAACATATGACTGTAGCTTTGGATTTCATGGCAGTAGACATTTGTTCTGCTAATGTCATGGCGAGAGTGCTACTGTGGCACATGCATTGAGTGCTGTGGTATACATGAGTGTGCTCCAGTCCTTGGGTGGTATGTGTACAGACATAAAGAGAAATCTTCCTTGACTATGGAACATTGATATAGGACTGATCGTAGTTCTGTGCACATGAGCATGCTCATTTAATTGTTGTCAGTCTGACATGCTAATATGACATTCATTATCAGAGATCCTCTCTTAATTCACACATCAGTTGCAGTTGTTTGTGACACTATCCATTGCACATATTTTTGTATACATCTCTGATTTCTGTGCACATTGTCCTCAGTACACTTTTCCTGCTTGGTAACCCATCTGTTGTAGTTGCCCTTTAAGATTATCCTCCCCTCTTACTTATTTCTTTATTCGTATGTTTGATTTATGTGCACATTGCATTCAATACACTTTTACACTTTCCTTGCCTGATACAACTTACATTATTTGCCCTATATAGCTCTTTGTGTTGTCTGGGCCAGTTCACTTAAAAGGTTTGACTATAGCCAAGCTTGTTTGTATACTGTGTGTGTTCGTGCTGCCCAACACTGTTGTTGGCCACAAAGACATGCTTGTATTTGGGTAAATGCGATGAGCAGCATGCATATGGGATTAGTGCTACTGCTCATTGCACTATCACATAAACATTGTACAGGCTTTCATGAATCCTGGGGTCAATCTGTGCAAGGAGAAAGCTCTATTCTTTTTGATAGTTTAGTCATTGGAACTGAATGTTTAACTTTACTGAGCTAACTGGAATCCTGTTAATATGATAGTTCCCTAATGCATAGCTTATGGACAAGTGAGGGTAAGTTGTTAGGTCACTTAATCACTAATTAGTCAAAAGGAGACAATTCTGTCTGTGATAACTGATAAGGTTTTGCTGATAAGAACATCTCATATGCTCCGCGGTCACATTACAATAGCATGGAGGAGAGTGAGTGTGGACCTTCTTTATATGGGATATAGAGAAAGTGTGAAGCTCATTGCAGAAAGAAACTTGATAAAGTTGTATTTGGATAGTAATCATACAGTCATTCATAAATATTTTATTAAATGATCAGGTAACCCTTTTTGTGAGTGAGGGATGCTTGGTGTTAGATTCCATGAACTACAGTTCAAAAAGGGAACAGCATGGGAGAAAGTTGGAATATTCTTTAATTGGTAGCCATGGGGCTGTTTGAATAGCAGTGCAATGGTGTCCTCTGTTTGGAATAAGTAACATAAACAATTGACATTGTGAGTATCTGCAGTAAGGCTGTTACACTGCTGGTTAAAAAACTGGCAATTGGTGGTAATTTGTATTATATCAGTGGAGTGAGATTCCTTTGTTGGCAACTTTTTATGTTTCTTTGTTAGAGAACACAAGCAGCTGGAAACAGACCTAGGAGAACTATCTGTTAGCGTAGTAGAGCACATTACAAGGATTATATTTGTTGTGGGCTACTGTTTTGTCCATAGTGCGATTACTACACTAAAAGCTATAGATGATTGCATAAATAGGCTGTGCCTTATTTTATGTCATTCCTCTATTTAACATTACTAGGTATTTCACTGTTTGGTAAACCAATTCTTAATGGTGTTGTTGCTGTATCTAAGTCAAGACTAAACAATGCTCTAAGTGGTGCAGTCCTCTTATCTTCCAAAAACAAAATGAAATAGATAAAATGAAACATGGATATTTCCTGAAGAGTGGTAGATGTTGCATCTGAAAAGGAGAAACAAAATCCTGGAAAGTACTTTTCCTTTGCCTGAACTTAAGTTTCCTTGCTATTATAGCTGTTTTGAGATTTTTTTGCATTTTCTGTTATCATTTTATAGGTGTTTTGAGCTGTTTTTGTAGGCTTTTACTATTTTATGCCATTTTAGTTGTTTTTAGCTAATGCTGTTTTGCCTAATATTGCTGGTTGTACTTTACTAATTTTGAGCTGTTGTTGTGTATTAATACTAGTCACTGTAGTGAGTATATCTACTTAGACAGGGGTAGAAGCCTTCTTAGAATCAGTTATGATTTGCTCTAAGTGAGAACCATTCATTTTATTCTGTTGTATTTACTGCATGGGGCCCAGTTCAGGCTTTCTCTTCCTACATTGACTGCAGAGAGTTGAACTATGTACCCCTTACTGTTTTTCCTAGCTGCTGTATCAGAAAACAGAAAGGCAAAGAACATATTTTTCTTTGTCTGGGTATACTTTTCCTAGTCATTTTGGCTGTTTTAAACTGTTTGTGCATTGCCTGCTAATATTTTGGACTGGTTTGGGCATTTTTAGCTGTTCTTGCATTTCCTATACTGCTTATATCTTTTTAGTTGTTTTCAGCTAATACTGCCTTGTCTGATATTGATGGTTGTACTTTAACTGTTTTGAGCTGTTCTGTTCTATTTAATACGGTGTTGTTCCATTTAAATCACTGCCTTGAATGCATCTGACTGATCAGGGTTAGAGGCCATCATAGAATCAGTTGTGGTTTAATCTAAGTGAGAGTTAGACTAATTATTACAAGTCCTGGGTGGTTTGGACCACTTTGGCTTCAAATTGTACCTACCTTTCATTGGTTCATTTGTTTTTTTAGTGGTGTGTACTGAAATGACTTGTGTCAGTGCATGCAAGAGCAATTATATCTTTAAAAAGGGGGTATTCAGGAACTCCGAGGGTCAATAAAGGCTGGTGAAAAACCACAACTGTATTATCGTATGCACACAGTTTTATTAACGCTTTCATCCAAGTGACTTCATAGGTTCATAGGTTCGTACTAGGCTATCTGCCCTAGGGCATTTATAAGCCTAGCCAGAGTGTGTGTGGCTTTCACCACCCCTTAGGATGAGAATACTATGCCCATTTAGGGTTTAGTTTACTGTGCCTCTGTCTAGTAGTGACACAGAGATGACACCTGGGGTAAACCTACAATCTCCCATCCACTCGTCAAGATTTCTCTTGAAGAGAGTTAGTGAGGGGCTCTGCCTAACATGGACTGGGATTCTGTTCCAGAGTGTAGGGAGCCTCTGGGTTATGAATCTGTCCCTCCAGAACATCCTATTTATTTCTGTGTTGAGGTTCAAATCTCTTGCTCTCGTGGCTCTGATGGATTTAGATTTTCTGAGGTGGAGCATGTCCATTAATTCCGGATTGGACATGGCCTTGTACGTCAGGCATAGATCACCTCTGAGTAGGTGGCATGCGACTGAAAAGAGCTGGAGTTTCTTCAGCCGGGCAGCATATGACATATGTTTGAGACCATTTATCCTCTTGGTGAGGAACTTTTGGGGTCTTTCCAACTGCTGCAGGTGTCGGGTAAGATACATCCCAAATGGGGCATTGTACTCAATCATGGGCCTGATAAGAGAAGAGTACAGGGGCACAATGACCTCTCTTGATCTAGATGTGAATCCCTTCATGATAAGGTGGGCAATATAGAAGGTCTTCCTAACCACTTTGGCAATGTGAGTGTCAAATGAGAGGTTACTGTCAGCTTGGGTCCCTAGGTCCCTGATTACGTCTTCCATACTTAATGGATTGCCACCTATGTGGTAATTTGTGGGTACCTTGTTTTTCCCAAAGGGTATGACTATACATTTTTTGGCATTCAGTTTAAGGCCATGGCTCTGGCACCAATTATCCATTTCTATGAGGCCTCTCTGCAGGATGCTTGTGTCCACTGGAGTATCAATTATGGCACCCAGTTAGCAGTCATCTGCGAACTTTGTCAGCCACAATCCTCCTCTGTTTGCTTTCACCTTGGAAAAATAAATGCCGAACAAGAGGGGTCCCAGGACTGAGCCCTGTGGGACACCGCTTGTGACTGGCTTAGAGTCTGACATGGCACCAGCAATTCTGACCTTCTGGGTTCTGTCCTTGAGCCAGTTTGCAACCCATCTTGTGACATATGGGTTTACATCTAAGCTGGTGAGTTTGTCTATGATGCCCGAGTCGGGTATTGTATCGAAGGCTTTTGCAAGGTCAAGGTAGGCTGTGTGAACTGCCTTACCGTCATCAATGGCCTTAGTGACTGTTTCAAAAAAGTCGACCAAGTTCAAAAGGCAGGATCTGCCCTTGACAAAGCCAAATTGGGTAGGATCCAATTTCTGTAGGTCCCCAATGTCTTTGTTTATGAGTTCCATAATGATCCTTTCCATAGCTTTGCAGACCAGGCTCGTCAAGCTTATGGGGCGGTAATGTCCAGGGTCTGTAGAAGCACCGCCTTTGTGGAGTGGGACCACTGTTGCTGTACACCACTCTTTGGGTACATATCCTGTAGTAAGGCTAAGATTAAACAGCAGCCTTATGTGCGGGTTTAGTTCCTCTGGGAGTTCATGTAGCACACAGCCCGGGACACCGTCTGGTCCCATTGATGCTGTGTTTTTAGCTTTGGAGAGGGTGGCTCTCACCTGGGCATCAGAGATGTTAGGGAGGCTACACTCTGCTGGGATATAAATTTCTCCTTTTGGGGGGGTGGGGGCGGAGAAATTTGCACTGAACCTGTCTGCCAGAATGTTGGCAATGTCTGTGGGTTCAGTGTATTTTGTGTCATTTTGGACTAACTCTGAGCATATCTGGGAGTTTCCACCCAGGTTTGTAACATAGCTAAAGTAGGTCTTGTGGTTGTCTTTTGTGTCTTTTGAGATTTTTCTCTCAAAGTTGGCCTTGGATGATTTTATGAGTGATCGTAGTTTTTTGCTAGTACTGATCAGAGATGCCTTCCCTTTTAGGGATTCTGCTCTGTCATGTAGTAGCTTCCTCCTCCTGTTGTAAAGTTTGTTAATGGCTGGGGTCCACCAGACAGGGCGCCTGCCTTTGGAGGAATGGGTCTTGGTTTTATTTGGGATTGCATGATCCATGCATTCCTGAAGGTGCCTGTAGAAGGTATTTATAAAGGATTCAGCGGTGTGGGTCATGGTTTCCACTGGCCATGGGGCCTTGAAGGATACCACTTCAGTCTTAAGAAGTGTGAAGTTGGCTTTTGAGAAGTTCTTCACTGTGGTCTTTTGTGCAGGGGGTGGGGGCGGGATGTGGATTTCCAGTGAGATTAATTTATGGTCTGATCTCACCAATGAGGGGTATACTTCTGGTGTGGAGCATTTTGTCCCCATGTTTGTGATGATCAGGTCTAGTATATTATCTCCTCTTGTGGGAATGGTGATTAGTTGTTCCATCGCATTTGAGTTTATGAATTCTAGGAACCTTTGGGCTAGGGTGTTTGGACTTGAGTAATGTTCCCAGTCTGTGTTTGGGTAGTTAAAGTCTCCCATTATGATGGTATTTGGAGAGACATTCATACTCTCCAGTGTCTTCAGGAAGGCTGAGTGGGGTTCCTGAGTTTGAGAGGGTGGTCTGTAGCATGCTACAAACTGTAGGGCAGTTTTGCCTATGGTTAGTTGCATCTGGATGGTCTCCGATGCTTCGTGCGTTGCCACTAACCTGGAGGTGTGGGTATCTTTCAGAAAACACTCCATATAAAATTCACTTACTATATATTTTTCACTTGCTATATATATATATATATATATATATATATATATATATATATATATATATAGCCGAGTTAGCAATTATATCTTCTTATACCACAGAAAAGGTAGCTTTTTATAACATTGCTGAGTTACTTATCCATTTCTGTTTTTTTCTGAAGTGCTTGCAATGAGTTACACAAGCCTCCTGTCAGTTGTATTGATCTAAGCAGCCTAAGTGCCAGTTGCACTGAGCAATGCAATCTTAAAATAAACATAAAGCTGCTCAACTAACTTCCATTGTTCTAATATTTCCCCAGCCCTTCTTTACATCTTCACTTACTTTAAATCTAACAGTGCTAGTTGTCATTGTGAGTCACTACATAGCCCCTCTATTGCTAACCTTATAGAATATATACGCTATTGAAATATGTCATCTTAAAGCTTACATGAAGGGCAACAAGCCTGCACTTATATTTGACGTCTTCCAAGTGTTGCTAAACATATATTAATCCATTATATATTATTTACATTGCCATGTTCATATTTCTGTAAATATTTCATCAACCAAGTAGTCCTGACAGGACAAACAAAATGCTGCTACACTATATGTGTAACTTAAATGGTTACTGAGATGTTGTGAGCTTACAAAATAGTACACAATTATGATTTAGTCTGTTTACTATGAGTTATAAAATGCACTATAGGATTTAAATCCTAATGTGTACTTCTATTGTAAAGTTTTGTTTGTGCTCAACATTTCGGTATTTACATTTCTTTAGCAACACTTACGGCTCCAGAGATATGGTAATTTGTTTGAAATGAGGCAACATAAATAGATTTTGTCAAAAAGCTCAGCATCAATCACTGGAAGAGAGTACAACCCTCCAGAGGTAAGATAGAAGTACCAAGCTAGGTTACCTGACAACATCCTGATTATAGGTGACTCCATAGGAAGCACATAGATGCTCCACACAGCAACCTGAGCAAAGATAGGACAACCATAAATTGTCTCTCATGTGCATGCATATGTAATTGTCAGTAAAGCCTTAAAGTCTCTTCATCCCAGGTATACTTGTGTATGAGTGATAACTTGTGATGCACCTCCTTGGATTATTTGAAGAGTGACATGATGGAGCTCTCTGAATACGCCTCTAGAGTGTGAGTGAAACTTGTACTCAGCAGTACCTACCATTGTCAACAATGATCTGCAATACAGACAAAAATTGACTTTAATTATTGGATAAAATACTAATGAAATTCTAGGGGATCCAGTATAAATCACCGTAAGACTGAAGGTTGACAGCTTCAGCTGATTTGCTAGGGGTAGTCTGCCCCCATCTCACCATGGCTTCCGTATACTGGTGAAGAAGTTTTCTTCTACTCTGGTTTATGCAATGTCACTCTCCTCAATTTACCAACATAGCCAACCACATTCAAAACTGTATAAAAGCTAGACACCTAAACCAAGAGTTACACTCCTTAAAGGCATTCTTAAACCTTGAAAATATTGATATATATGTGTAGTTACTGAAACATGGTTTCAGAACAATGAAAGCACACCCACAGTGCAGAGTTTTAATGCCTACCACTCCTTCAGACCTAACAAAGAATTGGACATTGCAGCTGGTGGGGGTGTATCTGTGTTCCTAAGAAACTATTTCACCTCTAGACTCATAGTGCTGGTCAATGTCCTAGAACTCCTCTATGGTCTTGTTTTAATAAATAAAACCCAGTGCCATAAAGAAGCCTACTACCATACCCCCTCTATGATACTGACAGACCACAAGGAATATCTTAACAATTTGACATCTCTCACCATAGAACCAAACATTATCCTTTTAGGTGATTTGAACTACCCCTCTATTAAATGGGGAAACTACTCCATCACAGACAAGCATGCAAAGAGATTCTAACATTTCATTAATGCCAACAATGAGGGGCCCAAAAATATTAGAACTTGACCTCACAAATGCACAGAGCCAACAGTTACCAAACCACTGTTTAAATCTGACCATTGTGCAGTAACATTTACTCTAGGTATGAGACATGAGTCACCCATAAATCCCTCCATCTTCAGAGATTACTCCAAAGCAAGTCTACTCCAGATAACTGATAATTTGTTGAAATCACCTAGATTAACCGGTGTCAAATTCTTCAATTTTCATGGATAAATTCTGCTATGATCTCAAAGTTAGCAATGGGACCTCACTTCCCATAAGATGTAAACAAACTACCAAGTTTAAGAACAAATCCATTTGGTAGAATTCCAATACCAACAAACTATAATAAGGGAAAGAAATTCCTAGCCTGCAAAAGCAAACATAACACTCTATCAGCTAAAGAATAACCAAGAATCGAGCTGTGGGAGCGGCACAGATTTATTTATTTGTTTGCTTGTCTTTGTTATTGGGAAAGTCTGACTGGATAATACCCATTTTCAGTGCAGGCCCAGGGAGAAAAGCTCCATTTGTGTACATTGCATTATGCTAAGCTCCAGATAAACACAGAGTAGTCACAATTCTATTTACATTTATACACATACACTAGTTACATTTATACATTCTAAGATTTTACAGCGGTAGAAATTACTAGAGAGAAATCATGTGTGCAACTTAGTGGATTGTACAGGCAGCAGTTATGTATAAAAAAATTTTGTCTTTTCAGTGAGAGGTCGAAAGTATTCTGAAAGTATTCTTTTTAAGGATAATATTTGGAGACAATCCTACAGTGAGCATGTGCAGGACCAGGACTGGTTAAGATGCTGTTTAAGCAGTGGTTTAAAACTATTGTTTTGTCATAGAGTTTTATTTGTGTGGGGGTTAATATTTTAATATTCCAGAGTTCAGCAATGTATTGGGAATAGAGCGAGTCTTCTGCAACATTATTTGACTTATTTGCAAGTAGTAACAATATGTTACTAGAATGGAGGTCCCTTGCTGGACAGTAGGGCAGTAATAATTTTTGTAGTGCAGGGCATTTTTCTGGATGATGAATGAGTTTTTGTGTTGTAAGTAGTTGTGAATGTGTTAGGTATTGTGTAGTTCAAGCCAGTTTAATTGCTTTAAGCTATGACAATGGTGGGTCCTATATGGGAGACTGGTGGAAAATGTATCTATTTTATTGTAGCAGGAGGCAGTTTTCTTTCTTTGACTATTGGTTAAGTTAGTTAGGATAGGACCAGCATATAAGAGAGTTGGCAATAAGGAGGTGGTGGCTAGAGATTTTCTTCCAGTATCTGTAAGGACTCTATTTACCTGTAAATAGAGCCAAGTTTCTGGTGTGTATATTTAATGGTGCGCATCATATGCTAGTCATATTTCAGATTCGATCTATTATAATGCTTAGATGTTTACTATGAGTCATAGTTTCAGTTACAATATTATTTGCTGAATCTATGGTAAAAGATTGCTTTTGATTTTGGTTACATTTTCAGGTAAAAAGCATTAACTTAGTTTTCTTGCAGTTGAGTAGGAGGTTTGATTCTTTGAGCCAGGTTTCCACAAACGAGAAAGATTTTTTGGGTAATGCCTTGGAGCTTTTTAATTGTTGAGGCTGCACATATTAATTTTGAGTCATCTGCTTACTGAACAAAACTAGCATGGTGAGCGGAGATGTGGAGGTCATTAATAAATATATTAAATAGGAAAGGACCCAGGATAGAGCTCTGAGGGCCACCTTTAGTTACTGGTTGAAAGAATAAGTAGGTTTGTTGCCACTTAACAGCTTGTTGCCTTCCAGACAGGTAACTAAGAAACCATGACAAGGAATGCTGTGAAAGTCGTATTGATGAGAGTTGAATGAGCAGTTGCCAATGTGAGACAGTATCAAATGCCTTTGACAAGTGTAAAAGCATGGTTGACACAAGCAGATCATTCTTTTTATGTTTGTTTATTATATTGATAAAATGTAGTAGAGTAGTAGTGGTGCTGTGCTGGGGCCTAAAGCCATGTTGTGTTTCTGAGAGCAGGTTCTTTGAGGTTAGGCTTTGCATCAGCTGTGTATGGATGCAATTCTCTATTACTATGGAGAGGGGGAGAAAATCGCTATTGGTTTGTAGTTGTTAAACTCTGTAGATGTGCTGCCTTTGTACAGTGGTATGATGTAGGATTTTTTTTTACAGTTATGGGGTGTGTCTTTCTGCTATGGACCTATTAATTAGTATGGGCAGAGGGAAGGCTATGACTTCTCTGGCCATTTTTAGGTAGTATAAAGATAATTCATCTGCAGTTACCGAAGTAGTTTTTAGTTTAAGTAGCAACCTCATTGTGAGCAAGGTGGGCACTGGACTAAAGGTGAAGAGCTCTGGGTGGTGCTAGTTGGAGAGGGATAGAGAGAGGGGGTCAAAGAGGGGGTCAGATGTATTTGTGTCTAAGAGAGATAATATTGATTCTATAAAGTAGGAATTAAACTGTGTGGAAATAGAGTCTGTCATATTGTCTGTTTTTGGAGAGGGAGTGGTGAGTCTTGCCAAGGATGGAGTACTTTATTTAGTGATGACCAAAAAAGTGTTAGGTTGTTTTGATGTTTGCCTTGTAGGTTAGTATACTATGCTTGCCTGTCCTTTTTGACATGAAGTTTTGCAAGGTTTCTAAGATGTCTAAATTGCTGGAAAGCTTTTTGAGTTCTATTTTTATACCGATCTTTCCAGACCTTATCTCTTTTTATCATGAGTTTTTTTTTCTTTTCTTAGCCATTTTCTTAACCACGTTACTCTGTTATTACGTACTGTTGCTAGATTATTTAAAGTCTGTAAGAATGCATTATTAAAGTGTTCTACAGCAGTATCTGGCAGCATTGTTCTAAGTACATTCCAGTTATATTGTTTTAGTGTTTCGCTAAACATATCTTTGCTGAATTTGGTTATATTTCATATCTGATTATAGATACTATGTTTGTCTTGGTTATGGTGAGTTCTAATGGTATATGTTGGTATGCAGTCTGAGAGGCAGCCTACTTTTGTCAGTTTGTCTGGTTTGTTTGTAAGAATCCATTTAATGTTCAGTGTCTCCCTCAAGTTTTACTGATTCTAGTGGGTGTGGATATTAATTGTTTGAAGTTGTATAAGTTTATGGCAGTGTATATTTAAGTCTCTAAGTACTATGGTTTCACAGTTAATTTGCTTGACTTTTCCAATGCAGGATGATTTTGGCAGTATTAATGTTATTCCTTGGTGTTATATAAGTTGCTGTTGAACATTTAGTTTTCCTATTGTTGATTTTTAGGAGTGTTATTAGAAGGTTAGCATTGTTAAATCTGGGTATTTCCTGTGGGAGTAGGGTGATGGTTAGGGAAGTGTTATAGATGATTGTTACACCAGCTACACTAACTGCATGCTTATTTTGTCTGTCATACCTGAGTCTATTGTTTTGGGGGGGGGTCTCATTATCCTTTATTTATTTTTTAACCAAGGTTCAGTAGCTGTGACTGCATCAGGAGTCTATGTGGCAAGCTAGGCATGTACAGCATGGATTTTATTGCACATACTTCTTAGGTTCAAGATTCTAGATGATGCCTATAGGGGAAGATTTGTAAAGAATAAGAGCTTTGGGCATCAACTGTGCTGCACGGTATCCCCTAGCTAGGAGAATATAGATAACAGAATAAAAAATCACTTCCACAGTACCTCCAAAAATCGTTGGCACTTATTGGTGGTTTCCAGAGGTATTTTTGGAGGTAGGAGAATATAGATGATATACTGTGAGCCATGTCAGGGCTAGCCACTCAGCTTTTAAAAAAAGTATAACTCTAGGTGATTTATTCACATTGACTAATGTTGCCAAAAATGGACATGGGTATTTATCAGTGAAAAGTGGGCTGAGGACCTGGCCTACACCAGGATCCATGGTAATGGGTGAAGAGATCTATGTGCTCCTATTAGTCACTGTGTGGTTGCTATAAAAACCAGCAGCTCTGGGTCAATACGCTACTGGCCATCCATGATCAAGTTGCCTAGCTTGGGTTATCTGGGATGGTTCTGTCTCCCATGCACAAGGTACAAGGTTTATTTATTTATTTATTTATTTTATTTTATTTTATTTTATTTTACATTTGTTGACCGGGCTAGTCCAGCTGGATAATTTCCATTTTCATTGGAGGCCCGGGGAGAAAAGCTCCACAGAATTAAAACAAAGGTTATACAAAATTGAAGATTAACTATGAGATCCTTTAACAGATATTAAGTTACCATGGATAGTTATTAGTCTGGATCAAGAAAAAAAATAAAACACATAGAATACTATTTACGTATTGCAAGAGACATTGATTATATCTAGAACTATACTCCATACAAATCATTGCATATATATTAGTGTATATACAATATATAATTTTTTTTTTTTGAGAACAGTAGAAACTGTAGAGTCATTAGGATGTTTGAGAACACAGAGAAGGATTGTAGTTGAGAAGTGAGGAAGAATGATAGTAGAAGGTATTAGTTTTCTCAGTCGGGATTGGTACAAGAGCAGAGCCAGAAGTTTGTAAGATGTGCAAGAAGTTGTTTTTAAAAAGATCAAAGGAGCCTATTGAGGTAATGTGGGATGGGAGGTTATTCCATATTTTCCCTACTGCGTTGGGAAAAAGGCAGTTACCTGCAGAATTGGTGATTCGAGTTGTTTTGACTTGAAGCTTTTCTGCAGAACGTAGTTGTTTCAGGTTATTATAAGGGCTCAGAAGATTAGTGAGAGCTGGTGTTTTAGATGGTTGATATAATATGTTATGTGTTATTAGGAGTTGTTGATATATAATCTTGTTGGGAAGTTCCAACCAGTGTAATTGTTTTAAGTTTAGACAGTGGTGTGTTCTATACTGGGATGCTGTGGCAAAGCGAGCTATATTGTGGTAGGATGTCGTAAGTTTCTTTAGGTTACTTTTTGAGAGGTTAGTGTAGATAGAGGAGGCATACAATAGGGTCGAGATGAGATGTGTTTGTGCTAAGGTGGTCCGTGCTTCAGGTGTTAGGTAGGGTTTGATTCTGTATAGTGTGCCAATTTTTTTATTGAGTGCTTTTATGGTGTTGTTGATATGGTAATCATAGCTTAGATTATTATCAATAGTAACACCAAGTAGTTTGGTTGATAAGTCTGGGGAGATGATTTGAGGTTCAATTCTCAAATCAGGCCAATGCCTCTATAGAGTTTGCATATTCTCCCTTTGTCACTGTGGGATTTCTCCCACCTCCCAAAAACATGCTGAGTGTTTCCACCTCAGACTCACTGAAGTATGGAACTGTGGGCAGCAGCACAGACTCTAGGTGGTGCATATTGGTGGAAGAGCTATATAGACCATGCGCTTTGGGCATTAACTGTGCTGTACCGTATCATCTAGAACATGGATCACAGACTGCATGCTTCATCAGAGGTAGCCACTCAGTGATGTAAAACCATTGCCTCTAGGTGATTTGTTCGCATTTACTACTGTTGTCAAAAATGCTCATGAATACTTACCTGTGATAAATGGGTTGAGGACCTGGCCTACTCTAACCTATGCCAGAGATCCATGCTAACATATAGCATATAAATATAACTATTAACTCCCCAAATTCCTCTCTGATCACATGCTGGAGCTCTGATCCCCCATATGCTTGGTCATCTGAAAGGGTACTTTTAACTGTAGAATCTTACTTGATATATTTTCTTTTCTTACCAATGTATGACTGACATTGTCTTTTTACCCATGTTCTATATCTTCTTTTACCTGGAGTGTTTTTATTAATTTCTTGTTATATTACTATGCTCAGCATACATGATGTAACCTGTTTTGTGTATTATGCTGAATGTACTGTATTTGTATAACTTGATGTTGGAGCTTTTCTCCCCGGGCCTCTGCTGAAAATGGACCTGGTCCAGTCAGAATTTTCCAGTTAACAAGTGTAAAATAAAATAAATAAATAATAGCAGTATAAGGGGTTTATATGCCCCCCTGCTGGCCAGTGTGTGCCCACTATAAAGCCCAGCAGCCCTGTGGCAGTAAGCTACTAGCTGGTCGGTGTTGAGATGCCCACATTGGTTTACCCGGAATAGCACTGTTGAGTGAAAGCTGGACATAAAATGAATCAACATGCCAAACATGAACTAAGGATTGTTACTCTCATTATAAGTTCATTGACATGTTGAATCTTGGAAGTGGATGATATGGTGTTAAGAAGGAAGATGGACTTAATTTGTATCCAAGAGACAAGATAGAAGGCCAGTGCAGCAAAACTACTGGTTTGGGATCCAGATACTACCAATCAGGAGGAGGAGGACAGACTAGAAGTTGTTTAAGAACTGTGGTGAGGAAGAGGCTTCAGAAGACAGTGAGGGATATCATCAGAAGTAGTTACACATAAATGGCAATCAGACTCCAGTGTAAGGATAGGGCACTAGTAATAATCTCAACCTATGACCCACATCAAGGTTTGTGATAGTGAGGAAAAGGATACAATTACAATCAGGCAGCAGTTGCAGGACCCAGTAGATAAGGCAAGATAATATGAGTTGGTGTTGATAATGAGGGACCTGAATGCACATATCGGGTCAGACAGAACAGGATATGAGGGCTGCCTATGTTCACATGGGTGGGCTGCAGAAATTAAGAAGGAGAGGCCATTCTAGACATCTGTCTGGAAATGGTTTGATGGTGGCCAACACATGGTCCAGCAAGAGAGACATTCACAAGATCACATACAAAAGTGGTCAACATGCAACTCAAGTAGACTTCCTCCTAAGTCAGGAAAGGGTAGTGGAGTAGAATCAATGATTGCAAAGTCATCCCCAATGAAAGAGTAGGCCTGCAGCATAAATCACTGACTGGCAACTGGCTGCCACAATCAGCTGCAAGCAGTAGTCAGATGCAAGCAGTAGTCAGAGAATGCTCTAAGGTCAAGATAGACTAGGTTGAAAACCTGAAAGTTGACTAGTGAGAATGCTTAAGAGTTCATGGATGTACTCAGGGCTCCAGCACCTCAGAAAGATGAGGAAATTGAAGAAGAATGGCAGCACCTCAAAACAGCATGTGGGAGGATTTTAAAACAGATATGTGACCCAGTCAGGAATGTAAATAAGGTACATAAGGAAAGCTAGTGGTGGAATGCAGAAGTCCAAGAAGTTATCAAAAGAAAGAAGAAGAGGTGCAGGAAAAAGTGAGATACAGAAAAAACAGATCAGACTAAGAAGGAATACTGGTTGGCTAAAAGGAGGCTAAGAGAGAAGTTGCAGTAGTGAAGAACAAGGCATCACAGGCACTCCAACTGCTTCTGGAAAGTTACACTAGATGGTACAAAGAAACTGTCAGGCTACAAAGCAAAAACAGAAATATAAAGAAGATAGTCATTACACATCAGACATCCTTCATAAGGGATACCAGCAGCAACCTGCTTACCAGTCCATGGGACATCAAAGGCAGATGGAAGGAGTACTTCCAACAGCCTCTGAATGAAGAAAACCCCACAGAAGCTGTACTGCCCCAGACACAGCCTACCATGAAAAAAGAAGAAGAGGACCCCCACACTCAAAGATGTAAGAATAGTACTATTGAAAATGAAGCCAGGAAAAGCAGCAGTCTCATATGAGGTCACAGCGGATATGATAAAGATTTTGAGTGAGTTAAGGGAAATATGGCTCCTGAGTGTACTCAAAGGGGTAGAGAGGGAAAGGAGTGTCCCAGATGAATGGAGAATAAACATATTAGTGCCGGTGTACAAGAACAAATGTGACATTAACAGCAGTGGGCAGTGTAAAGGTATCACACTCCTGTTACACTGTATACAAGTTCTGGAGAAGGTGATTGATAAACAAATATGCAGATTAGTAGAAAGTAAGATAGGAGACGAGATGTTAAGATTCAGATTAGGATGCAGCACAATCAATCAGATGTTTCAAGTGAGACATATAGTCAATAAGATGCTATAGATTTATTTGGTTATTTATTTATTGACATTTGTTGACCAGGAAAGTCCACTGGGTCAGTAACCCATTTTCAGTGGAGGCCCAGGGAGAAAAGCTCCACAGTTATAAAATATTAGACAGTTATTAATATACAAGAAACCAGTACAGAAACAGTACGAAGATCGAGCTATGCAAATGGGTACTAACATATAAACATTCTAATTACAGAAAACTAGAGGAATAGATGAGGAATGAGTCCTTCTGTGTATTCCTAAACTTGGAGAAAGCATGTGACACGGTCCTAACAAAGCTGATTTAGGTAGTCCTGTAATGGTCTGAAGTCTCAGAAACACTGGTAGAATTAGTGCAGGCTATGTGCAAGGATCCAATGACTCAAGTACAAACAGTGTTTGGAGTGACAGAGAGGTTCCCAGTGGGAGTGGGTGTGCATTATGTTTCATCTCTGAGCTCACTGCTGTTCATACTGGTGATGGTCTACATTAGCAAACAGGTTGTAGGGGACAGATCAACAAAGCTGCTGTATGCATATGATATCACATTATAGGCAGACTCTGAGCAAGAACTTCAGCAACTGATATGGAAATGGAGTGCAAACTGAAGACGAGGGGTGAACCTGAGTACAGATAAGACAGTTGTAAAGGCAGTAAATGGGGGAAGCAGAAGAGTCTGAGAAATGAGATAGGAAGGGAAATAGTGGAACAGATTAACAGCTTCAAGTATCTGGGACAGGCGGATGAGAAGCTGGAAAGTCTGAATATGGAGGTCAAAGCTTGAATCAGAGCCATCAGATATAGAATATGAGGGGTAAAGTGTGACAGATGAATGATAAAGAAGCAAGTAAATTGTACTAAACCCTGGTGCAATCAGGTCTACTGAATCATATACAAACCTTGACAGTGAAAGCCAAGCAGTTGAGGAAGTATCTGAGATGGGTGGTAGGATGCACACTGTGGGACAGATGACAAAATTAGGGCATCAGAGCAGAAGTCCAAGCAGCTCTCATTGCAAGGAATGCAAAGAAAACAGATTACATACAGTATTTCAGGCTCATGTGCAGGAAATCAGAAGACAATCTGGTGAAGAAGATTTGGGACAGCCAGGAAGAAGGCAAGAAAAAAATGACAGCATCCAGCAAAGAGATGATTAGATTGTGTAAGAGAAGACATATAACAATCAGGCAGGACTGTTGAAGAAGGTAGGAGAGTGCCACTGAATCCAGAGAGAGATGACAACCTTTGACACAACATGTAAAAAATGGCAAAACGAGGTTGATAATATTAAAAGATGGTGGTTCATACCTCTCAACTGTACAGGTTTTTGCAGAATGCCCAAATTTTTGCCTCATGTTTTTGGTCCGTTTTTCATAAAATTATGGTTTTCTGGCAAATCAGTGGTAAATCTTTGAGGGCTAAAGTCAGAAAGTAATGACAGAAATTTGAGTTTTTGACTTCATACCATTCAGAAAATTCATGCTAATGCAAAACCTTTTATTCTATAAATTTTCTAAGTTTGTAAGAGCAATATTTAAAAAGTGTCCCTATGTTTGGTCCTTTGCCCTCCCATTACTGATGTTTTATTCCAGATTTCTTGCTCCAAGAGGTTGGAGGTATGGGTTTGAGGTGTTGTGAGGACTCTTATACTCCTACATCCAGACACATAATTATATGACCTAGTGATTGTTTTTTGCCAGGACAATGGCCTTATGTGTTGCACCCAGATGGAGATGCAGAATAATATTATTGACCTTACTGTGCATGTGCCTAAGGCAGTGAAGACTCTGACTAGAGTGATAATTTGCCATCACCTAGATTGAAAAATAAGACAATTATCTTAGGTTCATAGGTTCATAGGTTGGTACTAGGCTATCAGCCCTAGGACCAATACAAGCCTAGCCATAACAATTCCCTGGATATTTCTTCCCACAATATTAACTTCCCTCGACCCCTGTCTAGCACGGTGACTGACATAATCCCAGAGGTGAATTTCCTGTCTCCCATCCAATTGCCAAGGTTCCTTTTGAAGTGGGCCAAGGAGCTGCTCTGCTTGACATGTATGGGCAGTCTATTCCAGAGTATGGGGAGTCTCTGGGTCAGGAACCTATCCCTCCAGCATGTTTTGTTCATTGTGATGACAAGGTTTAGATCCCTGGAGCGTGTGGCTCTGAGGGATTGGGATTTCTTTAAGTGGAGCATGTTCAACAGCTCAGGGTTTGACATGGCCTTGTATGTTAAGCAGAGATCACCTCTGAGTAGACGATATGCCACAGAGTATAGCTGGAGATTTTTTAGACAGTCAGCATAGGTCATCTGCTTTAGGCCTGTGATTCTTTTAGTGAGGTATTTCTGTGGCCTTTCCAGCTGTTGCAGATGTCTTGTGAGGTACATACCAAACGGGGCGTTGTACTCTATAATGGGTCTAATGAGGGATGAGTACAGTGGGACAATGACCTTTTTTTTCTGGATGAAAAGCACTTAGTGATGAGGTGTGCCACATAAAAGGATTTCCTGACTGTTGTGGCGATGTGGTTATTGAAGGTGTGACCACTGTCTACCTGTGTCCCTAAGTCTCTCATCACACTTTCAGTGTTTAGTGTACTGCCACCTATGTGGTAATTCATGGTTACATGTTTTTTCCCAAAGGGGATAACTATACATTTCTTGGCATTAAGCTTGATCCCATGGCTCTGGCACCAAGCATCTGTTTCTGTAAGGCCCTTTTGTAAAATATCCACATCATTTGGGGATTCAATAATGGCTCCTAGTTTGCAGTCATCTGCGAACTTTGTTAGCCAGAGTCCCTTAGTGTTGGCCTGTACTTCAGAGAAGTATATGCTAAACAAGAGTGGTCCCAGGACTGAACCCTGAGGTACTCCACTTGTCACCTGTCTGGAGCTGGATTTGGAGATGGCTACTTTTACAGTGTGGATTCTGTCAGTAAGCCAGTTGGCAACCCATCGAGTGACATAGGGATTTATGCCCAGCTTAGTAAGTTTATCTATGATTCCAGAGAAGGGGTTGGTTTCAAAGGCCTTGGCAAGGTCCAGATAGGCTGTGTGGACCTCCTTACCCTTGTCCACAGCTCTGTAAACTGATTTGAAGAAGTCAGTCGGGTTCAGGAGACAAGATCGGCCCTTCACGAACCTAAACTGGGTGGGGTCCAGTGTTTGAAGATTGCCAATGTCTTTGTTTATAAGTTACATGATAATGCGTTCCATGCCCTTGCAGATCAGGCTTGTCAGACTGATGGGATGGTAGTTCCCAGCATCCAAGGTGGATCCCCTTTGTGGCTTGGGATAACTGTAGCTGTGCACCACTCAGTGTGCACGAAGCCTGAGGTGAGGCTATGATTAAACATGACACTTAGATGAGGTGCCATATCATTTTGTAGTTCATATAGTACACAGCCTGGGATGACATCTGGTCCCATGGATGCTGTATTCTTAGCTTTGGAGAGTGTGGTTTCTACCTGTGTGGCTATGATTACCAGAATTTGGCAATCTTTTGGTATTGAGATGGGCCCTTTATGGGGTGACAGGTGGGATGAAGTTGGCACTAAATCGATCGGCCAGGAATGCTGGTATCATTCAAAAGGGCTCCAATATGTAGAATAAGATGACCTACAAAACCCACATACTTTTCCAAAGATATTCTATGTCTCTATTATCAGGCCTATCATGGTCTGGCTAAGACATTTACTGCCACCATAGTACATTTTTAAGCAGAGACACATTCCTGAATATTCCAGCCTAGCAATGCCTATTTCAAAACATATCAAGGTGACTCTGCAACACACACACACACACACACACACACACACACACACACACACACACACACACACACACACACACCTGTATGTCTGTCTGTCTGTCTATCTATGTATCCATCTTTGTGTGTAGTTATGGAAGTATGGTTTTATTGTTATGAGAGCACACAGTCTATTCCCAATTTCAATGCCAGTCATGCTGTCAGATCTATGGGCACTTGTGGGCTAATGAAACTCTTTGTCAGAGATCCCTCTTTTGATGGTAAATCCCTCAAGACTCAACATCTGGCTGTTTTGATGGTGTAGAGGGATAAAGCTTTGACTTTAACATGGGTGACCTGACTTTGATTAGCAGTTTGGGTGACTGACAGAACAGCAGTGAAGGATGGGTGTGCCTGTCCTGGGTGAGAGAGCACTTGTAAATAATGCTCCCAACAGGGAGGTGTGGACCAAGAGAGGAGTTGCCTCTGGATATATTTGTAAATATGTGGTTGGGGAAAGGGAGTGGGTGGGGTATATAAAAGAAAAAGAAAGCCTAGATAGAAGCACAGATGGCCAAGCCCCCAGGATGCCCTGAGGATCCACCACTGGCCCAAGAAATACCAGAGTAGTCCAGGTGTGTGAGTAGGAGGGTGGCTGGTAGACCTAGCATGGATGTGGGGCTCTGGGTTCTGGGCCGGTAGGATGAGGTCTGAGGGGATCAAATAAATAAATAAATAAAATAAAAAAAATAAGACTCAAATTATAAACTTCTGGAAAACCAAGTCTCCATAAGCAAGCTTAACTATCACTTCTTTGCCAACTATAGAACTTTCTTAAAGACCTCCATGGTCCATTATATCAATTTCAACATTCTAACTGACATACCTGTAGACCCCATTCGATTTATTTGTGGTGATTTAAATTATTCAGTAATAAGTTGGCTCACATACACTACAACAGTGAAACATGGCCAATGTTCCTTTGTACCTATAACAGTTGTCAACATCCCAATCAATGGACAAAATACCCTGGATGATATCTTTACTAAAATCACCTCATCTTATCAATCTTCCTTTGTATCTTTCTTCCTTATAAAACCTACTCACAATTTTGTGTTTTGCTCATATACATCTATCAGTAATCCCCAAACTAATACTCCTCTCTTCAGAAATTTCTCAAAAGGTAACCTCCTGTAATCTTTTAGTGACTTAATTCAGATTTATTCATTCATTTTGTGATGCTCAGTTTATTTTTTTAGTATCAAGGGGAGCTGGATCCTGGCTGGAGAGGAGCTCAATGGAGTAATATAGCCAAATAATTCCGAAATGGGAAAAAATAAGAACGTTGAAACTGTAATGGGAACTATTGAATAATGGTAATCCATAGTCATTGACAAGAAAATAAAAAAAATATGAAAGACAGCAAAAAAATCTGGAAAACTGCAAAGTGAGAGAGTAATAACGCAATGATTGCTGTTCACAGATTGCTGGAAATTCAGTTGAGTGGCATGAATGGTATGCTCATTGATGTTCATTCATGAACAGTGTAGAAAAAGTGAGGGAAAAATGCAATAACAAATGGGAAAGGCACTGCAGGAATGCCAATTCCTAGACTGTCTACTGTTTGTCTTGATGCCTCACCTTCTGTGCCATGAGGAAACTATGCGATAATTTATTGTAATCCTTCTATATTAAGTCCTTTTTACTTCATAATGAAGTGATAAAGATTGAGATCCTCCTGAGTTGTGAACTGTGACTCAAGAATATGCACAGAGTACAGATCAGAGACAGAATTCAGCAGCACCAGCTGCATGCAATCCAAGCTGAGTCTGGCAGAGTGAGATCCGAGTCTGAAAACTGATGCTAAGAAACCACATTATGAAGAAAATCAACAGACCTCTAAATGTGATTGTAATTATCAAGTTTAAAGAAATATATTAAACCACTGTGTTTTACCTGTATTTAAATACAATGCAAAACTTCCTGTAGACAAAATTTGAAACTAGCAAATAGCCCCCCACAGACTGCATTACAATGTCCAACTTCCCTTTTATGAGAACTTTTTTTTTATTTCTTGAGCCAATCTGATGACTTCCAATGCCCCCACCCAATTAATTCTACCAAAGAGGTTAAAAATGGATAGTTAGTTATTTCTGATCACCCCAGTGTCCTGAGTACTGTGTAATAAGAACTTTACTAACTACAGCAAGAGCACAGCACAATAAATAAAGCTGCTAATTACTGGCAGCTTACAAGTCTGGGAGCCTGAGTCTCCATACAAGTGACAGCTGTTTATAGCACTTTTGGCAACATACAGCATTCTATTTAGAGCAGGCTACCTAAAGAAAAAAAATTCAAGAATGCACAATTTTTTGTTTTATCCTTCCTAAAGGATTACATACACGCTACTGTATGCATAACGTATGTTTGCTATTATCCCTGCAGCCCAGTGTGCACTTAAAAGGAAAGACATTACCCTCTCATCCTACCAGGAGAGGGAAGTAGCTCACATCCTTTCACTCCTCCCCCTCTTTTCTGGTTGTTTCTATTAGCAGGGCTACTAATCGAACTCCAGTCACCTTGGTCACTGTCAGGAGTCCATCAAAATGAGCCATAGTTCCTTGCATTAATTAGCATAGCATTAATACAAAATACGTTTTGAAAATAGACTGTATGAATATGACCAGTAACTGCTAATTTTAGTTATTAGTAAAAACAAAAAAAAAAAGCCATGCTCACAGGATCAATATACTTTAACGCAAAATGGTTGAACGCTTTCATCTTAATACAAAACAGACATTACCAGAACCATTTGCAAACCAGAAAAAACATTTAAATAACCCTGCCATAACAAACACACCTTATGCAGGCTAATAACATCTCTTTATATTAGGTGTAATAGTTTAAACAAAAAACAAAATAACAACTCTAATACAATCACTATTTTAAAATATGAAAATTAAAAAAACATTAGCTCTCCTCTTCAACTCGCTTGTAATAAAAATACCTTCATTAATACCGAATGTTTTGGCAGCTCTACTTAGTTAGATGTCACCACAGCTTCTGGTATTAACAAAGGTATTTCAAATTTTTCCTGATTTTAGTTTTACTCCAAGACTGAGTGGTTTGTTGTTTTAATTTACTATTAGTTATTTTTAATATAACCTTCAGACAAACAAGCCAACTTGAAAGAAAATAGATACCAGAGAATGCTGTTAGATAGCACAAGGTCAGACACCTACACCAGCTACATGTCTTTTGAAGGAAACATGTTTTTTTTTTTATTTTGGTGTATTAATCTTAAAAAAGGTCCTAACAGTCAACTAATGATGACAGACAGATAGCCAGCTAGTTAGATGAACAGATCAACAGAGAGATACATAGGTAAACTTGCAGAAAGGTTGACAGATGATTGATAAATAGATATCTAGATAGATAGCTAGACAGATAGACAGATGGATTGATAGACAGATAGATAGATAGATAGATAGATAGATAGATAGATAGATAGATAGATAGATAGATAGATAGATAGATAGATAGATAGCTTGCTTTAGTATTTGTAACAACTCTTATAATATTGAGTTTATGCATGCACCTACAGACACTGGATCCTACCCAGTTCGGCTTTGTTAAGGGCAGATCCTGCCTCTTAAACCTGGTCAATTTCTTTGAAACAGTCACTAAGGCCATTGACGAGGGGAAGGTGGTCCACACAGCCTACCTGGACCTCGCAAAAACCTTCGATACAATACCCCACTCGGGCATTATAGATAAGCTCACCAGTTTAAATATAGGTTCATAGGTTCATACTAGGCTATCTGCCCTAGGGCATTAATAAGCCTAGCCAGAATGTGTTTGGCTTTCGCCACCCATTTTAAATTTATTTTGCTATGCCCTTTTTCGAGGTTAGTATACTGTGCCTCTGTCTAACAGTGACACAGAAGTGATACCAGTTTGCAATCCATCTAGTCACATAGGGGTTTATATTTAAGCTGGTGAGCTTATCTATAATGCCCGAGTGGGGTATTGTATCGAAGGCTTTTGCGAGGTCCAGGTAGGCTGTGTATGTCACTAGATGGGTTGCAAACTGGCTCAAGGACAGAACCCACATGAATAGAATTTCTGGAGCTGTGTCAGACTCCAAACCAGTTACAAGTGGCGTCCCACAAGGCTCAGTCCTGGGACCTCTCTTGTTCGGTATATATTTCTCGGAGGTACAGGCCAACACAGAAGGACTGTGGCTGACCAAGTTCGCAGATGACTGCAAACTGGGCACCATAATCAACTCTCCAGCCGACACAAGCATCCTCCAAAAGGGCCTCATAGAAATAGCCAACTGGTGCCAGAGCCATGGCCTCAAGCTAAACGCCTAAAAGTGTATAGTCATCCCCTTTGGCAAAAACAAAGTGCCCACAAATTACCACATAGGTGGTAATCCATTAAGTACAGAAGAAGTAATTAGGGACCTGGAGACCCAAGTTGATAGCAATCTCTTATTTGACAACCACGTGGCCAAAGTGGTTAGAAAAACATTTTATATAGCCCACCTAATCATGAAGGGATTCAGATCTAGATCAGGGGAGGTCATCGTGCCTCTTTACTCATCCCTCATCAGGCCCATAATTGAGTACAATGCCCCTTTTGGAATGTACCTTACCAGACACCTGCAGCAACTGGAAAGACCCCAAAAGTACCTCACCAAGAGGATCAAAGGGCTCAAACAGATGCCATATGCTGCCCAGTTAAAGAAACTCCAGCTGTACTCAGTGGCATACCGCCTGCTCAGAGGAGATCTGTGCCTGACGTATAAAGCCATGTCCAGCCCAGAATTAATGGACATGCTGCACCTCAGAAAATCCAAATCCCATCGAGCTACGTGCTCGAGAGACTTGAACCTCAGCACTGAAATAAATAGGACATGCTGGAGGGGCAGATTCATAACCCAGAGGCTCCCTTCACTCTGGAATAAAATCCCAGTCCAGGTTAGGTAGAGTCCCTCATTGACTCTCTTCAAGAGGAATCTTGATGAGTGGGTGGGAGATCATAGGTTTACCCCGGGTATCACTTCTGTGTCATTGTTAGACAGAGGCACAGTATACTAACCTCGAAAAAGGGCATAGCAAAATGAATTTAAAATGGGTGGCGAAAGCCAAACACACTCTGGCTAGGCTTATAAATGCCCTAGGGCAGATAGCCTAGTATGAACCTATGAACCTCTTTGAAATATACAATAGCTGTATTAAAATTTTCAGTTTAATGGATGCTAAATAGATAAAGTATACAATGTAAATAAAGTAGATTTATCATGTTATCCAAGAAAAAAATAGTTATATTATAATGAAAAGAGCATCATCTCATGTATTGTTAATATTTAATCCGCCTCGGCATTAACCCCTTTTTCCCATTTTGTACATGGGATGAGCTGCCATCATCTAGAGCTAATGTTTACACCAGCAGGCATGTAACAGTGCTAGTTTAGAGTATGTGGACTAAAGAAAATGTAATGCTAAGGTGTAACGATTTCAAATAATTGAAATGTACCGTTTCTTCTCTTGTTCTCCAGTGCACTGTTGTCTGCCATAATATTGTCTGAATACACTTAAGGGATTAAACTTTGTGGATAAACTACATGAAGAGCTAATGACAAATATATGTGCTATTGTCTAGGTGGTAGCTTTAAAAATATTCCAAAAAGAAAGAAGATTAATATGAAAAAATACCTGATTGTTGATGCTGTAGAAGTAACCAAGAAAAGCTGGAGATCAGATAGGACAGTTATCAACCTATATGCATAGTTTCAGAGAAGGGCATGAAGGGTTAAGAAGACATTATTAAATTAGCAATGCAAACAAATGGAAATGCACAATAGATTGTCAGGGGCACAGTGGTGTAGCAGTTAACATTGTTGCCTCACTGCAAGAGGTTCTCTGGTTCGATTCTTGGCTGTGGTGTCTTCTGGGTGGAGTCTGCATGTCCTCCCAGTGTCTGTGTGGGTTTCTTCCCACATTCCAAAGACATGCATCTGGAGTATTTCTCCCCAGGCCTCCTCTAAAAATAGGCTCTGTCCTGGTCAGCAAATGTTAATAAATTAAATAAATATAATTGGGAAAGACAAGAGATACATTTAAGAAGATTTGTAATATTTAGGGTAATTTCCAGGCAAAATGGACATGATAAAAGGCAAGGATGGGATTGACCTAACAGAAAAGGAAGATATTAAGAGTTGTTGGCAGGCGTATACAGAAGAGCTGTATAAGAAGCACTCTAGCACCACTAACACACAGGATGGGCTCTTTAATACAGAGCCAGACAATTTGGAGAATTAAGTTAAATTATCCCTTGAAAGCTTTGCAAATAAAAAAGGCCAGACAAAGTGATGGAATTCCAGCTGAATTGTTTAAAATTCTACAAACATATACTGTTATTGTACTATTTGGATAATGCCAGTAAACTGGAAAAGTTAATTTCTTTTCTGGTTCCAAAAAATGTCAGTGCTTTAGAATGGTCAAGTTATTGGCTTACCCATCTGTGAGAGATTAAAAGGCTAGGGATTTTTTCTCTACATTTACTGCTAAATTAGAGGCTGCCCTTATCTGGCATTTAAGGCATTACATGAGAAGAAATTAAAAACATTGTTACATTTATTTATTATTGGCACTGCTACCTTCTATTTAAGCTTGATAGTTTCAGATAGGAAAAAAAAAAAGACCCGCGGTGGTGGTGCTGCGGTAGCGTTGTCGCCTCACAGTAAGACGCTGTCCGGTTCAATTCTCAGATAGAGCGTCTTCTGTGTGGAGACATGCGTGAATGGGTGTACCTTCGTTGAAGGTTGTGTGTCAGGCCTGGCAAGCCGGTACGTAAAAATCAACTGCCAATCATTAGCGGACCGGAGTTCCTCTGTGGCGACCCCTAACCAGGAAAAGCCGAAAGACACAAAAAGTATCAGATAGGAAAAACATAAGTATTTATATTTGAATTTCACTTGCAAAAAAGTTGTACGTAGCTTAGCTACCAATACATAAAAGGTGTTCTGACTATTTGTATCAGTTTAGCGCATTCCCTCCAATGGAGTTCAGGAAGTTTACGCTGTAACTTCCAATGTGCAGAGACTAAGCTTTTTGGTAGAATCAAATTATATCCTAGCATTTCAAACAAATGTTTTTATGTCTGGAATCATAGAGGTTACTAAAGAAGTATAAAATGGCAAACTCTTCAGCACAGGCAACCTTTATAGTGGTGGTATTCTTTAGGTTCTAGGTCTTAAACTGAATTTTATAAGTCGCACTAAACACAGCCACTAAGTATTAAGTTTGCAATATTTTGTAAACAACTTACAATATCCCAGCAACCACCCAAGTTATAAGCCTATCGATCAATCAAGTTATATGCATACTTCCAACAGCATTTTGTTCATGCAGTTGAGAGCTTTCATATGAGGACAAGCAGTTCTGTCCGTGTTACTTGGTTGACAAGATATTATATCAACAACAATTAACTTCCCTTAACCTGCGTTAGACAGAGGTCAGCTATCAATACAGTTATGTTTGACACTGTGTATCCTTTAAGATGAAATCTTTTAATACTTTGCATGTAATATGGTTTTAGAATTATTGATGTAAACATGGACAAGTATTATTCTTCACCTAGAGATGTCCATAGGACATAACATATAGGCACCTAGAAGCACCACTTGAGTGTAATAAGTTCAAAGAGTGAATTAGATCTATTGGTGGATGAATCAACATTCTCACCTAATGATTTTGAGTCTGTGTTTTAATGGCTATTAGCCCCAGACACAGTAATAGAAACTATGAAACTATGATTGTGAACGACTGCACTTTTCCCATGCACGCAAGATGAACTGATACATGTATAAGCTATTTTAACAAGGGAAAGAGACTCCTGGAATTAAACTGCCAACATCACCTGGGTAATGGAGAAAGCAATGCAAGTTCCAGAGAAATATTTACTACTCTGGTGACCACTCCAGAAACTTTGACTATGTGGATCATAACAAACTGCAACAAGTTCTTAAGAGAAATGGGGTTAACAGGTCAGCTTCTTTGCCTCCTGAGGTATCTATTTGTAGAAAATGAAGCAACACTTAGAAACAAATATCGAAAAATATACTCATTCAGTATTGGGAAAAGAGTACAAGGCTGTATACTTCCACCCTACATAATCACTTTATAAGCTGAAAATATGTGAAATGCTGGGTTAAAAAGAGTAGATGGTGCAATCAAAATTCTGATAAATGTTAATTCAGTTATGCAGATGATATTACACAGATAGGTGAAAGTGAAGAAGAGTTGAAGAACCTGCTGATGAAGCTGAAAGCAAAAGTGCAACACTTGTCTTCCATTAAGAGTGTCTTAAAATGATGGCCCTTAAAAATGACATGGAATGTTATTTTGATATTTTTATTGATAGATTATATAGACAACATATAAAGGGATGTTATATATAGACAACATATAAAGGGATGTGATATATAGACAACATATAAAGGGATGTGATATATAGACAACATACAAAGGGATGTTATTTTACATTTTGATTCAAGTCTAATGAGATCTTTATATGTGAAGAGCCAAAAACACTTAACTTGGTTCTATTGAAATAAAGTATGGCTTGGGGGGTGGCTCATTTTTGTCCATCCTGCATTTATGTTCATTGCTTTTATTTTTGCACACATTTTGTGTTATTTCAGCCTTTTTTGTTTTTTTAAATGATATTAAAATATGTTTTATGGTTGAGATTAATTTTCTGAACAGAGTGTCTGACACAGAGTAAAATTTGGATTTAGACAAATTCATCTATAAATAGCTTGTGAGTAATACTGAATGAGTTGAAGCTCTAAGTTTGAACTGAAATGGAGTACCGTACTGTTGATTCAGTAAAGCGTGTAAACGGATAAAGTTAAGGAAAGGAACATAAACAATGTGACCTGTAACAATGGGGAGAGTTACTATGTCTGTGTAATCGATAAATGTTACACATTTGGGTAAAAAAGAGAGTTGTTTAATCCTTTTCTGTCTATTGGTGCAAAGTATGTTGGCAGTTGTCTAGAGTAAGCTACACTTTGTTATACAAAAGGTATATTAAGGTATGCAAAGGAAACAAGTGAAGCAGGTGTGCTGAACCTGCTGCCAAACTATTTCATTTATTTATTTATATATTTGACTAGTAAAAAACTTAAGTCTATTCATAACCTTTATTTATCTTTCCTATGCCTTTGTTTGCTTATTTGATCATATTTTTAGTCTGAATTATGTTACTGCCATGCCATGTTCTGTTATTTTATTATAACCTTTATGCCAGTTTTGTTATATAGTTTGCATTTTTATTCCTTATAACAATAGTGATCCTGGCAATCCAGAGAGGTATTCAAAAATAGTAGGAGACAACTGTGAGGGTAAGAGGAAGGCACAACTATCAAACACAAACTTTCAGCACTGAGACAGCCACCAAAGGTTTGTAATGTGTTTGAGTGGTGAAGAGACATGCCAATAAGGCACTGGTTCTTTGAGACAGATCTTTACATATTCAAAAGGTCAGATCTGTTTTTATTACTTGTTAATGCCTGTCCTAGTGTAGGACTGGGGTCATATATTGCTTCAAATACTTCCATATTAGAAAATGTTTAAGTGTTTAGTTTAGGATGTGTTTTAAACTTCTTGTTTGTTTATATTACTGTTAGTCTGTTATTTAGTCAAGTTAGGGTATATCCCAGATGTTATTGGATGCCAGTATAATTATCAAAATAAAGAGGAGATATGTAAGATAGTAGAAACCAAAAGCATGTAGATAACAGAGAACTACAATATATTATATGTTAGGGATCAGTAATATTGAGAAATGGTAAGAAGATGAATTGCCTCCAACTCGGGCCAATTGACCCAGAAAACAAACTCTGATTTGTTTCCCTAGGAAGAAGGAGTTGATGGTAGGGCATTGAGTTGTCATGGGGGCAGCTAGTCAGAACTACAATAAATAATTTGATACAAAAAAGAAGAATATATAAAAAGACAAAAATATACCAGTCCTGGCTTATCTACAGTTTAGTACGGACTGTTCTATCATCAGAATTTTTGCTGAAAAATGAATGTTGCAGTTTGTTTCATTGCAATGTGTTACACTGTATAAGTTAGCAGTACACTTTCAGTGGATGTTTCATTTTTTTCTCTACACTGTAATGTGTCCATGAAATTGTGTCAGCTATAGATAGATAGATAGAAGTACGTTTGTGCTTAAAGCACAAGAAAACATTCCAACAGCAATAAAATGATATCCATACAATGATAAGCATAACAATTCAGTTTAAATTTATAGCAAGTACACAAATTAGAAAGGCAACAAGTTACTACAGAGACACACTGTTCAACAAATTGTGTTTACTGCCCAGTTAACAGCTGTGTCCAGAAATGTAATAAAACCATACCTAGACCACATCCTTTAGTTGCCAACAAACAGAGCTCATAGCCCAAGTAACTGAAAAGATGAAAATGTTTTCCACTATTCACAGAAGCTGCAATTTTGGGGATATGGTCCTAAATGCTAAACGACAGTGGAAATTTGTTTTTATATTAGCTGAGGGATTCCCTGCAGGACGCACTGTTGGAGATGCTGAGTGGGTGGATTGGTGTGACAAGGGAGATGATCTTTTCTGAGCTATGATACAGAATCAGAATTGCCTAGACATCGTATGACCTTGCTGTGTCTAATTATGGTGGCTGCCAAAAAAAAAAATCAGTTACTAGAAAATGGAAATCAAAATCTAAGCCAACTATATTAGAAGTAGCAAATATAGTAACAAAGATAAACTACTTGAAATTGAGAACTTTAGAAAAGGGTAGAGGGTTTTTGGGAAAAAAAGAAAAGAGTAGGAGCAAACTGCATAGGAAAAAATGGGAATTCTGGGAACAATACATACAGGGGAGGAATGAGGTTCAAGAGAAGGCAGGACTTAAATGAGCTATGTCATGTTTGACTGACAATGATTGAGTAGATTATAAATGATGTGTAGTGGCTGCAACCGGGAGTGTGTCAATATGCTTTGTGATGTAAAAGGCTTGCAACTAGGATTGTGTTGGTGTGGTTTATTTTCATTTACATAAATGTATGATTGCTTATGTCATAAGTGATGGCTTAATAAAGATGTTTCTTGTTTAAAAAAATAGGCAGGAATTGAATAATTTATGTAATGTTGCTTAGGTTATATGATATATAGCAATATATGTGAAGTAAAATGTTTGTCGATGTAAAATTATTAATACAGTTTGATTACTTTTGTATAAATGTAAAAGTGCCTATGTCACAAGTGATAATTCAATAAAGGTATGTTTAAAAAAAATAGTACACTCGGACAAAGATGCCACATTGTGCTTATATATCCACGGGGGTATTTTATGATTTGTCACCACAATGTGTTGCCCTTACAGAGACAAAGGTGTGATGCATATAAAACATACATGATAGTATAATGATAAAAACAGAGACAAAGAAAAACACATGCAACCTCAGTAAAACATATTTCAAATGTTATGGATGGATAAAAATAAATGCTGAAAAGAATATAATTCTCAATAAGCCTTAAGGGGCTATGGGAACTTCCTGAATCATGGGTGAAAAGAAGAGACCTGTTGGAGTAAGGAAATAAAACCCTGACTAACTACAGTCCAGGCAATTAGAGTTTGGTAAGCAGCTCAGCCATCGCCTGGGGCTGGCATGTGAAGGACTGGTGTGTCTGTCTTCATAGGGAAGGGGGCATTCAGATCCTTCACTACCACAATTTCTTAGAGAAAGGGGATAATGCAATAAACGTGCAAGAGATGAGTATTTGAACACCAAACTGTGACTATGGTAGTCCTCATTTTGGATGCTTGTTAGAGTTCTTTCATACATGGATGACATAGTGGCTGCTATAATAATGACATTCACTTGTCCTCCGAGATGCCAGATATGGCAGAAACTGCCACTGAGGCTGTATGAAGGCCACCCCTGACCAGCTCTCACCTTCATGCGGAAACACCCAGAATGAGAGAGTGATTCTGTTTGTTTAGGCGAGGCATAATGTCTGTCAGGGACAATGGCAAAAGCATATACAAAAGTCACTATCAGATGGTCCAGTTTCTTAGTCTAACTGTGAGGTAAGATAAAACACATTATTGCAGAACAAAAATTGTGAGGCAACATCTTCAGCCAAACAGAAATGGACTTGAGGCAAGTGCTAGCAATGTTTGGATTTTCAATGGGCCCCCAACTATGCAGACAAAAGAAAGTACTTTTCAGACAGATTAAGAGAATGACAGTGAGAAGATGAAGTGTTTCAATGAAAAATCAGGCTTTGGAAGCACTTAGCATGGACAAAGAAGAGTTAGCACAAGCTGGAGGTCTAAGAATACATGATGAGGGAAAGGAATCTGTGAAATAATATGGTAGACCTAGAAAAACTCCTGTGATAATTGTTATTTGGCAAAAGAAAGGAGAATAGAGATAGGCTTCAATCCATATGGTACTAATTGTAAAGATTTATTACCAACTTTAAAGGGAATAAAAGAATGCAAAAACACATTGTAACTGCCATTTGAATACTAGATACCGCAAAATGGATAATTATTTTCTGTCCTGTTTTATTGCAAATTAACCATACTCCAATCAAGTATGTGTTGCATGGATTTGCAGGAGGCATGTCACCTTCTAGATTAGGACATTATAGTTCAAAGCACCATATCAGGAAGGAGAGGACTGAGATTTCATTGGGTAATGCCACATGTGTTTTCATCTGCCAATTAGGAAGAAACTAATGCACATGTTCACATGTGGATACAGTATAGTTCCTACTGAAGGATCTGTGAAATTATATAAATCTTGATCAAAAGCCTGGGACAAAAACAAGGAAGCCTATATAACAGAATGGGCAATTTACAAAGAACTATAGAGCACGCTTTGTTATAACCAAGACTTTAAATAACTACACAGACAGAGAGTAATTATGGAGATTCATGTATCCTTACTTTCCATGTGGGGAAGAGAGGTTTACTCAACTCAGAGTGAAAATGTGTTCATAATAGTGAACATGGATTGCAACAGAACTAAAAAGAAATGGCACCTGAAAAATGGCAGAGGAGGTGCTTATGGAGATCCAGGTTCATAAAGATATGGTCCATTTAGTCTTCTTGTCTGTTGTACAACACAACTTGGGCACAACTTACACGAAATGCTAAAAACATATCCAAAAGGTTGCTGTTAATACAGTTTACTGGAATAGTAATAATTCCATTCCATTGTTGATCAGTAGTAAAATCCACTGCAGATATGAAATCCATGTGGCAGCGTCTTGAGTTTTTGAAGGACAGGCTCACATTTAGGAGCATGAGCTCCAAAAGAAGTAGTAAAGTGGAAGATTTTGTATAAATATTGAGGGTGTATCTATTCATGAAATCCAGCAGATCCATTCATCAGTATGACATGTTGGGAGGTCAGGCATAGAAATGGATTAACTTAAACCAAGTGTAGGAAGTAGTAGGTGAAGCTGTAAGTGGACCATTACTCAGAAGGATAGAAGTTGACCTTAGAAAAGGACTAGTCTGTTTAACTTTGTATAAGTTTCTTACAGACACAGGGGTAGAGATGTTGCAACAACTAGTTCACCCTATATACCATTAGAAAGTAACGTACAATGATGTCACAAATCATGTAAGGGTATCACAAGTATCGTGAGCAATGCTAAAAATAGTAAAATATAATTCCAGAAGAATTCCTTTCAAGAAGCTGTTCTATAGAACAAAGTGTAGCTTGATTTCACTAGACTACTAACTTCTACTGGAGGGGGTCAGGCATAAGCTACTCTTGATGGATTAGTACTCAGGTGGGTAGAAGCCATTCCAAGCCATTCAAAGAAAAGCAAATGATTCTAACACAACACTGCATATTTTAAGTAAGAGAATCATTTCCACTTGGGGATCTCCCAAAAAAATTTGTAGTGATCAATAAACCTGTTACACAGGCAAAGATTGCAAAGAACTGTGACATTGGTGAGGAACTCAAAGAAGAGTCATATGGCATACAATCCACAAAGTTCAATAAAGATAGA
>NC_056725.1:1787162985-1787165485 GCF_019279795.1 Protopterus annectens | reverse complement strand
ATAATCTCCTCACTCAAACCCAGCAAGGCTTTAGGCCTGATCATAGCACATTCACTAAATTACTATCATTCACAAACACAATTAACTAGGCCAGGGATAAAGGATACCTAGTATCTACAGTATTCCTGGACCTCTCAAAAGCATTTGAAAGAGTATTGCACAATTTATTGCTAGACACTCTATCTAAATTAGGATGCTCTACAATCTCACTTCAGTGGTTTCAAAGCTATCTAAACAATCAGAGGCAAGATGTTAAATGGGATAACAAACTCTCGCCATACCTACTGAACCCAATAAGAGTCCTCCAAGGGTCCATCTTAGGACCTCTACTTTTCAACATATTCACCAATAATCTGTACACTACCTCTGCCCCAGGATATTTAATACAATACATAGATGATTCAACATTAATCTGCGCCTCCTGTACTCTCCAAGAACTACAAAACAAAAACCCAACAAACATGGCCCACTAAGTTCCAATTCTTTCTAAATCCCCTCAAAAAAAAAAAAATCATAGTCTTTCATCCCAATAACATCACCTTTAATCCAGACCAATTTAAGATGCTCACAGCTGGCAAAACTACCTTAGAAATTGTTCAAGACACTAAACTCCTAGGTGTTGTCGTTGATAACAAACTTAACTTTGACCTACATGCCCAACAAAATATCAAGAAAACTCATATAAAACTGGGACTCCTTTATAGAAACAGACATTTTCTTTCCACTTCCACCAAGACCATCCTGACCAAAACCTTTCTTCTCCCATCTCTACTCTATGGATCTTGTATACTAATCAACCTATAAAAGTCCACCAAAAACAAATTGGAACAATGCTATAACAAAGTAGCAAAGTTTGCAACAACCTCCAGCTACCGTACTCATCACGACATACCTCTCTAAGAATTAAACTGGCTCGAACTATCAAATCACCTTACTTACATACACCTAACCATAATACCCAAACTATTCCATAGGCCTACAGCCTGCCCTGATCTAATAACTTTATAAACCAAACAGAACACAGATTTTAGGATAAAAACCTCCTGGAAACCTACAAACATTCTAAAAATAAGGGGAAAACACTTTACTCATACTCTATCACCAAATTATGGAATACTATCCCACTCACTGTTAGACTAACTATTAGTCCACACCACTACAAAGCCCTCCTAAAAGAGCACTTAAACAAATCATAGCTATGCATGTCTGTCTCCAGGCTAACCCACTATTATTTCAGTACCATCCCTCTCCTAAACCAGTCCACTAACAATCTTTGTCATACTGTATAAAACCAAACTCCACTCTATCTTCAGCTATCTACATGTCCATCAGGGGTCAAAACTCTGACTTTCTTCACTGTAATATGATCATGGCAACAGGAACATACCCTTAAGAAAACTGTTACCCGCAAAGATTATCTCAGCTTGTGAAGTAAAGCTAATTGTAAATATTCAACTGTTTAATACACAAGTGATACTAAGTACAGTATGCCTGCTCACTACTTCCCTTGCATATGTAATTTATTTTAATATTGTAATGTATAACTTAATGTAATGTTGGAAATCGTGTGATATACGCTGTAACAAATTGTCTTGTGTGGAGCTTTTCTGCCTGGGCCTCCACTGAAAATGGGTCATGTGACCCAGTCGGACTATCGCGGTAACCAAACATTAAATAAATAATAAAGAATACATAAATAAATAGTTTTTGCATTAGTAATGCCTATCAGATTTTTTTCTTACAGATTACTCCCATGGCACTATTCATTTAAAAGAAACTCAAATGATCACCTTGTATAAGGGTGGAACATCTGTTAAAGGAACCAAATAATTTTATGTCAATCACTGTCTTGAGTTATAAGGACAAAATCCTAGAGATCAAATTACACAAAGGTTTGACAGGTCATGTTTTGCCTAATGATATTTAAAGCAACTCATGGAGTAGCTTTAGTTAATATTTCTCAGTTAATACTGCAACACTGTTAGTGGCTGATTATGTAGCAGTATGAAACTATGGACAAGTGTTATCAGACCTCTTCCTGGCATTGCCAATGGTTTTAGATGGCTACCAGTATTGCTGTTGTAAATAGGTCATCTACACTAAGTATAAATTCTGGAACTTTAAATTATAAACTGAATGACTGAAAGCTTGGACTTATACTAAGTCCAAAATGTCATTTCTCGGAATATTGCCTCTTCTCCAAGGTACGCAATTTCAGAGTTGCTATATAAAAGTTTGGCGCCCCCCCCCCATTGGGGTGCAGGGGTACCCCCTCAAAAAGAAATTTAAATGAGAAGAGCAGTTTTCAAAATTCACTCTTCTCCCATGTAGTCTGTTTATTTATTTATTATTTTTTTTTTGGGTGGGGAGGGTTCTCCACTCAGCATTCCAAGTGTCAACATTTCAATAGGGAGACTCTAAAACTTCTTAAAAGGTGCTGCCTGACAAACCTCCAAACCACTTCAGTTTATTTATAACCTTACCACACAAACTGACCATG
>NC_056725.1:1787127985-1787157985 GCF_019279795.1 Protopterus annectens | reverse complement strand
GATCACAGTTGCATAACTACACTGTCTACAGCAGTTAGTAACATATCGACCTGAATAGGCGCTATCCTTGCTTATATGCATACCCTAAAGGTATGCAATGTATACTGTGTTTTTATGTCTAACCTCACTATTTCCACTGCTTTTCTGAAACTAATGATACTATAATATCCTACTCTGAAAAAATGCTCATCAGCACTGTCCTTTAGATGAGACATTAAACTGAGGTCAATCTTTCCATGTTGGTGGTAGCTCAGGTGGATTTAAAAGAGCCGAGACACTAACTGAAAAAAAGAGTAGGGGATGTTTCCCACTGCCCTGGCTAAACTTCTAGGCAGTATGAATACCACCTCAGGTCTTCCCTGAATAAAAGACATTAACCTTGTGGGACTAACTCAGTCAAGAAAGAGAAAACAAACATAAAATAAAACTTAACACTGCAAAAAAAAATCTCACTTTTGGTTTAGGGTACTCCAACATGTGCAGGGCTCTGTCTGTTATAAGATTGCATCACCACTGATGATGTGATGGCTGCATCTAGTTTTATGTAATGAGCAAAATATAAGTCTTGACTAAATGTTTTTTAGCTTTAAGGTTATTGGCTTTGGTTCAGACTATGCCCCAGATGACCTGAGTTTAGTTAGCTGCCTTAAAGAAGGAAAAACAGGCAGAAGAGACCACTGATATTTAAAGAAGCAGTATGATTTTGATTTTATTATTTTTAAAAATATATGAGATTGACCTTGGTTTTTAAATTCTGATGGAAGTATTCTAGATTACATGTGTCTCTTCTAAAATTAATTTTAGTGAAAACAGTTCATCTCTGAACAACTGCATATGCCTTTTTAAGATATAATTTTACATTCCTTTTTTTTTGTTTTGGTGTGTAGCCTCAGTCAAATGATCAGTAGAATTTCAGTGTATGTTCAGTTCCTTTAGCCTTCCATACCTAACAGGTTTAGACCAGAGTGTAAGACAATAAAATTATTATTGTTTTGCTAGTTAATAGTGTTATCCATTTGTTAACAGGTAGGCCAACTGGATACGCAATCCTTTTCAGGGGTGACCCAGAAGAACTGGTTAAGTGACTTGCTCAAGGTCAAACAGTCAAACAAATCTTCTGTTTTTAACTGGCTGTTCTAGATCAAGTAGACTTATCTTTGCATTCCTGTTCATGTTTCATGCTTCATCTGCACAAAATATAACTGAATTTTTTTTCTCCTTACACTTTGATACTGTTGGAAATAAAAAGTACCTCAGAGTGTTCTCCCAGGCTTTGAATATGATTAAATAAAACAACATTTTCTACATAACCTCTTTGATTCACATATGCACCTAATCACCACTTTGGGTAATCTATTTATGGTACAAAGTTCAGAACTCAGCAAGTCAACATTAACAGAGAACATTTTTAATTGTATCCTCAGCTGAACCTAAAACATAATCCTAAACGTTTTGATAGTCAGAAAATACAATTTTAACCTCCAGCACACTTAATACTCCAAATCCTTGCTCAGACAACCTCTTGCCCTTAGACACTGCTGCCAAATTCATCTTTGTAGGATCTGTAGCTACTTTTACTAGCAGTTCTTTACCATCACACTCCAGCTCAGTATAACATCCAAAGTCCAATAGCCCCACTTTCTTCCAAAAGAATGTTTCTACTTACATAAAACATCTATGAAGGAAAGTGAAGCCTTACCCCATCTCTATCGACAACCTGCCTTCAGAATACGTGAATCTAGCCTCCTCTGCAATTACATACCCAGTCTCTGTTATAATCAGTAATTCCATTCAAGAATTGTATGATCCTTCCTTATGGAAAAATCATATAAAGTACCACTACATAATGGAGTTACCAAAAAAAAGTTTGTTACAAACTTTTGATCTAATGGTTTACTGTTCTCTTTCTCTAAAACACTGGAAAAATGCATCCACAAACAGCTGTTTCAGTACATACTTCATGAAAACCTACTCATCCTAACCCAGCATGACTCTGACCAGCACATAGTACAATGACTGCCCTTATATTCTTCCTAGATGTCATCATTAAGGCCAGGGACAACAATAGATTAGTCTCCTCCCTCTTTCTAGATCTTTCTAAAGCTTTTGATACTGACTTCCATGCCAAACTACTATAAAAAATGGCTGCCTTAGGTCTAACTATCTCTTCTCTTAACTGGTTTACCAGCTATCTGTTTAATCATTGCCAGTCTATTAAAGGCTCTCTGCTTTCTGTCCATTCCTCCCTGTAAACACTGGGGTCCCAAAAGGTTTCATCCTTGCCCCCCTTCTTTTTAATACAGTTATTAGCTCATTACATTTGAGTGACACCTCCAGGTGCATCTGCAGTTAACTTCTACTGACTCTTCCAGGCATCAGATATATTCCTTGTTCATATTTGCATCAATAATTCCAAAATCCTGCTATCTACAAGGTTTTAAAAGATTTCATATTAAAGCTTACACAATGGCAAACTCAGCTGCATTAATATTTGACTTCTATCTAATACAGGTAAATACATATTAACTATTATTTTTATGATATTAATTTATATAGATATAATTTTCACATTTTTCTAAATGTCTCGGACATTCCTGGTAAACAAATGTAAAATAAAAATAAATAAATAAATCTCAACAACTGAGTAACACAGACAGAACTCCCTAGCCTCATATGAAAGCTATCAGCTAGGTGAATAAAATGCTGCTGACAGCATATGACAGGGTTGGGAGGGTGGCCTAATGGTTAAGGTGTTTGCCTTACAAACACAAGGTGCAAGGTTTGAGTCTCACAAAGGATAATTGGCTAGGCTTAAAATGGCTCACAAGGGCAGTAACTTAGTACTAATCAATGAACCTATGACAGTGTGTGTGTAATTTGAGAGGCTGCTGAGATATTTTAAGTTGTTTACAAAATATTACAAATGTAATAGTTACTCCCTGGGATTCAATAAACTCCATGCAGGAATAGTGCTATTCCTGCATGGAGTTAACCGAGTCCATGTCTGTACAGCCCTAACAGCAGTGCACCTTGCTTATTCATGAAGGCATGCTACTAATAAGGGCTGTACGGACACTAACAGTGAACGAGTGCAGGGGGCAAACTCTAGCACTGCTTGCACAGTTATCATGCCCACTGCACTAAGAAAGAGCTGTACAGCACTTTCTAAAACTAATGCAGCATAATATTAGTGAATTTCTCTAATATTATGCAAGTATTTCAGTGTCTGCAGACAAAGAAATGAAATAAATGGGTATTTCAGTGTCCGCGGACACTGAAATACATACAGGAGTGGGAAAGCAATGCAGGGGGGTGTGACAGGTTCTGTGACACACCCTCTGCATTATAAAAGTGCCATATAACACCTCGCAACCTGCTAAAGCAGGAAATGTGGACAAAGACACAAATAATGGGGGACCAAAGCCCTAAAAATAGGGACACTTCTTAAATATTGCTCTCAAAAACTTAGAAAGTTGATAGCAAACAGGTTATGCATTAGCATGAATTTCTGAAAGATAGAAGTCTAAAAGTCAAATATATGCCATTATGTCCTGACTGCAGTCCTCAATGACTTGTCAGAAAACCACAATACTCACTATTTAACATAATAATATAATATAATATTTTTTTTTCCATGCTAAGAAATGTTTAAGTGCAGCTGAGTGGGTGTGCGCGTTATGGCCCTTTGCTTAGCATTCCTTAAACATCCCATAGGAGATAAATAAAAATATACAACTGAAATTCTCAACCTGAGGTAGTATAGTGGTTAGAATTCTGGCTTTATATGTAGGCATGCATGGTTTGAATACCAAGACAGACAAGTTATTTTTATATGAGAAAGAAGTGTTAAAATTATTTTTTCAATGTAAATTATGTAGTAACTGTCTTTTTGTCAACCAGGGTAGTGTAGCTGGTGGAAAATTGAAGTGTGAGTGCATATAACATGTGAAATCACCCATATATACACAAGTGTCCCATACAGTGTAGTCAAACCACTTTCTAATTTAATTAAAGCACATAGAGGGATGTCATATAAAGTAAATTATATATACCTATTAAATGAAGTCATTATTCTGATAGTTTTTTTTTTAAATGAAACGTGAACAGTTGACAGCAATGCTCAGCTATGCTTACCAAGTCTAAGCATTGCTTAGATGTGATTGCTAAGCAGCAGGTAACTCAGCTAAGTGGATTTGCACACTTTTAAGCAGTGCTCAGCAAGTACTCCTGTAAGCACTGTTCAACGCAGCTTAGCAGGTTTGCGCATTGCTAAGCTGTGCTCAGCATTTTTGAAATGATCCAATGGCAGCAAAGGATGGGAATATGGCCTTATTTAAACTGTGCAGGCAGGAATACAGCCATGACCTGATTAGTTTGATGTCTGCAGGAACATATCTGGTGTTGGAGAGGGAGCATGCTGTCGGGTGCAGTGCTGGAGCATTCAGGAGTCCGGGGTCATGGCTGGACTCCTTGCAGAAAACCATGATGAGAGACTGCTGCTGAGTCAGTATCAGGGCTCACAATACAAAGCAGAGGTCTGGGACCATCTTGCACATGATCTCACCAGTACTACTGGCATCCCCCAGACTGGTGAGCAGGTACAGTACCACTATGCGGACCTAAAGCAGAGGAAGGGGGCACTCTTGGCCCAGTGGATCCAAGATGCACAGGCATGGAAGGCTCCAGTAGTGAGTAATTATCACTATCAAGTAGTCTGTAGCAAATACTAGCCTGAGAATGTGATAGACAGTTATGCATAATGTTTGTTTTTCTCCCCTACATCTGCAGCAGAGAGGGCTATGAACGTAGAAGCCCATGCCGATGGGCTGCTGAGACTGCGCCGACAGGCTGGTGAGTACAAATCTGTTTTGCAATATATTGTTCAAATAGCTAAGGAGTAGATTGCTTACTGCTAGTAGGTATACTGTTACTGTGTGAACTGGATAAATAAAAAAGTTTAACTGACTAATACTGATGTACAATAAAGATTCCTACAAAAAACTGTTGTGTTTATTCTGGTATGTTGTTGTAGACATATAGAATGTATACAGGTTCTTCACATCAAATGTGGCTAAGACAGCATACATTAACTGAGGTTGTTCTGTGGACCAGCTGTAAGAAAAACTGTAGATAGTGGAGCTGTAAAACAAGATATAACTGAAATGTGAAATATATACTGCACTAAGCTCTGACCCTGAATAGTAATGTGTAAAGTTTCAAAGTATGTTCCATCCAGCATTGCCTTGTGTTAACCTTTGCTTTCCAGATTGTAGTAATCCAAAAGATTAATGCACAGTACAATAACTATCTGTCATGCATGCATTACAGGATTACAATTTCAGACTGTCTAACCAAGAGACTATTAAGCATAAACTAGTGAACAAAAACAGTGGTTCCCCAGTAGCACAGTGTGATGAGAAATAGCTCAGTTGTTAATTTTGCACACCCAGACATGGTTTGATTCCAGGGAGTGGTACTAAGATTTGTGCATATCTGGAAAACAGGTAGAGTCTTACAAACAATGAAAAATAAAAGGCAGCTGTTGCAAGACAAAAGCAACGCTTGGTAGGTGGTAAATCCTTTATAAGCAGAAAACTCCAAATCCAGAAAAATACAGACAATATTCATCCAAGATAAAACAGTGCAAGCAAATACAGCAGTATTAAGCGCTTTTGTCTGGTAGATGACTTCCTCAGAATACAAAATACTGAAATTAGCACCTGTTTAAATACATTGCTTACCCAATCACAAATAAACTGACATCATTTCCCCCATTAACAAGGCTGAAAATACTTAATACAAGCCAAATAGAAAACAATAGTACATATAAAAAGTTTAAAAGATCCCTAACAGTATATATGACTAAATAAAAAACATATAGATTTTAATTTCAACAGAGAAGATAAAGAAATTCTATAATTTAACCCAGGAGCATGACAAGCATCAAGCCTAATTTGCCATTTGAGTTCTACAAATTCCAAATACTCATTCAAGGGTCCCCCATGAGGTCCCAGATCTACCTGTTCCAATATAAAGAACAGGAAGGAATGGGTAGGTTCACTAACCAAATGTTTATATAATGCATTCTTTTCATTTCTGTTTCTGATATCATATAAATGTTGATAAATCCTTAACCTTAGGGCTTTCTTAGTTTTACCTACATAGAAACTTGCACAGTATCTAAACAAGGCCAAATACACAACCCCTTTAGTGTAACAGTACATAGGTTCATAGGTTCATAGGTTCATACTAGGCTATCTGCCCTAGGGCATTTATAAGCCTAACCAGAGTGTGTTTGGCTTTCGCCACCCATTTTAAATTAATTTTGCTATGCCTTTTTTTGAGGTTAGTATACTGTGCCTCTGTCTAACAGTGACACAGATGTGATAGCCGGGGTAAACCTACGATCTCCCATCCACTCATCAAGATTCCTCTTGAAGAGAGTCAATGTGGGACTCTGCCTAACTTGGACTGGGATTTTATTCCAGAGTGAAGGGAGCCTCTGGGTTATGAATCTGTCCCTCCAGCATGTCCTATTTATTTCAGTGCTGAGGTTCAAGTCTCTCGATGGGATTTGGATTTTCTGAGGTGCAGCATGTCCATTAATTCCGGGTTGGACACGGCTTTATACGTCAGGCACAGATCGCCTCTGAGCAGGCAGTATGCCACTGAGTAGAGCTGGAGTTTCTTTAACCGGGCAGCATATGGCATCTGTTTGAGCCCTTTGATCCTCTTGGTGAGGTACTTTTGGGGTCTTTCCAGTTGCTGCAGGTGTCTGGTAAGGTACATCCCAAAAGGGGCATTGTACTCAATTATGGGCCTGATGAGGGATGAGTAAAGAGGCATGACCCCCTGATCTAGATGTGAATCCCTTCATGATTAGGTGGGCTATATAAAATGTTTTTCTAACCACTTTGGCCACGTGGTTGTCAAATGAGAGATTGCTATCAACTTGGGTCCCCAGGTCCCTAATGACTTCTTCTGTACTTAATGGATTACCACCTATGTGGTAATTTGTGGGCACTTTGTTTTTGCCAAAGGGATGACTATACACTTTTGGAATTTAGCTTGAGGCCATGGCTCTGGCACCAGTTGTCTGTTTCTATGAGGCCCTTTTGGAGGATGCTTGTGTCAGCTGGAGAGTTGATTATGGCACCCAGTTTGCAGTCATCTGCGAACTTGGTTAGCCACAGTCCTTCCGTGTTGGCCTGTACCGCCGAGAAATATATACCGAACAAGAGGTCCCAGGACTGAGCCTTGTGGGACGCCACTTGTAACTGGTTTGGAGTCTGACATGGCTCCAGCAATTCTAACCATGTGGGTTCTGTCCTTGAGCCAGTTTGCAACCCATCTAGTGACATAGGGGTTTATATTTAAGCTGGTGAGCTTACCTATAATGCCCGAGTGGGGTATTGTATCGAAGGCTTTTGCGAGGTCCAGGTAGGCTGTGTGGACCACCTTCCCCTCGTCAATGGCCTTGGTGACTGTTTCAAAGAAATTGACCAGGTTTAAGAGGCAGGATCTGCCCTTAGCAAAGCCAAACTGGGTAGGATCCAGTGTCTGTAGGTTCCCAATATCTTTATTTATGAGGTCTATGATGATCCTTTCCATAGCTTTGCAGACCAAGCTAGTCAGGCTTATAGGGTGATAGTTTCCAGGATCCGTTAAGGCACCACCTTTGTGGAGAGGGACCACTGTTGCTGTACCCCACTCTTTGGGTACATATCCTGTAGTAAGGCTAAGATTGAACAGTAGTTTTATGTTTGGGTTTAGCTCTTCTTGGAGTTCATGTAGGACGCAGCCCGGGACACCATTTGGCCCCATTGATGCTGTGATTTTGCTTTGGAGAGGGCTCTTACCTGAGCATCTGAGATGTCAGGGGGGCAGCACTCTGTTGGGATAGATATTTGCCCTTTGGTGGGGGAGAAGTTTGCACTGAACCTGTCAGCTAGGATGTTGGCAATGTCTGTGGGCTCGGTGTATTTTTGTCATTTTGGACTAATTCTGAGCATATCTGGGAATTCCCACCCAGGTTCCTAACATAACTAAAGAAAGCCTTGTGATTATCCTTAGTGTCCTGTGCAATTTTTCTCTCGAAGCTGGCCTTAGACGATTTTATGAGTGCCCGTAGTTTTTTGTTAATACTGATCAGAGATGCCTTCCCTTTTTGGGATTTTGCTCTATCATGTAGTAGCTTCCTCCTTCTATTGTATAGTTTGTTTATGGCTGGGATCCACCAGACAGGACGTCTGCCTTTGGAGGATTGGGTCTTGGTTTTATTTGGGATTGCATGATCCATGCATTCCTGAAGGTGTTCATAGAATGCATTTATAAAGGATTCTGTGGTCTGAGCCGTATTTTCCACAGGCACGGGGGCTTTGAAGGATTTCGCCTTGGTTTTGAGGCATGTGAAATTTGCTTTAGAGAAGTGTTTCACTGTGGTTTTCTGGGCAGGGGGTGGGGTCGGGATGTGAATTTCCAGTGAGATTAGTTTATGGTTTGATCTTACCAGTGAGGGATACACTTCTGGTCTGGAGCATAGTGTCCCCATGTTGGTGATGATCAGGTCCAGTATGTTTTCCCCTCTTGTGGGAGTGGTAACAAGTTGTTCCATAGCATTTGAGTTTATAAATTCTAGGAACCTTTGGGCTAGGGTGTTGGAGCTAGAGTAACGCTCCCAGTCTATGTTTGGGTAGTTGAAGTCGCCCAATATAATGGTGTCTGGAGAGACCTTCATATTTTCCAGTATTCTCAGGAAGGCCAAGTGGGGTTCCTGTGTTTGGGAGGGTGGTCTGTAGCAGGCTATAAACTGGAAGGCAGTTTTACCCACAGTTAGTTGCACATGGATAGTCTCTGATGCTTCGTGCTGTGCCACCAACCTGGAGGTGTGGGTATCTTTGACGAATATTGATACTCCCCCTCCTTTTGTGGTTCGTCCAAGTTTTGGGGCGAAAAGCATGGTATGAGGTATAACCTGGTAGTGCTGGGGTGCTCTCGGGAGCCTTGAACCAAGTTTCTGTTACTGCACAGATATCGATGTTCTCCATGCTAAGGAGAGTTTCGTGCATCTTGAGGTTTAGACTTCTGGCGTTGAGTAGCATTACTCTTAGTTTCTTATCGCTTGTGATACCTATGGAGGTGGGTTTGTCTTTTGAGCCTTGCCTAAAAAAGGCACTATGGGGGTAGCAAGAGCCTTTGCCAATATCCGAAAGCCCAGGGGTGACAGGTGCAAGCCTTTTTGAACTGGAAATATATCCAAAGTTTTTGAGCTTGATTTTTTCTCTGTCCATAACATAAGGGCATTGGGCACACCTCCCACACATTTAAGGTACCACCATTGTGGATGTCAAATTTTTGCCTTTCAAACAATCCTTTAAGGGAAGTGTCTCTTTTGTAAACCACTTGCGGTTCACTACCAAATTTCCCTGATAATTCAGGGTCAACATCAAATATTTTCCAATATTTGGAAATAATGTTTTTAATGTCATAAAAATTGGATGTGTAAGTAAGAGTAAGCACCCATCCAAAATTTAAAGGTTTACAGTCATTATGACTTTTGGTGGACACCTGCCCTAATAGTGCAAGAAAATGACCATTCATTCGTTTAGTCTTAACTTCATTAAAAATATCTATGACAAAGGTTTCATGGTACCCACTCTTACAAAACATGCTTTTTAATGTTTCACATTCACTAAGAAAATCCGCAAAGTCAGACACCATTCTGGCCAGTCTTACATATTGGCCCTCAACTAGGGCTTTTTTCTGGTCCAATGGGTGTGCGCTTGTATAATGCAAAAGTGAATTTGAATAGGTAGGTTTCCTATATAGTTGTGAAACAAAACAATTGTGTTCAAAGTCTTTCTTGATGGTAACATCTAAGTAATTAATCAGTTCTACATTGCTATTCATAGTAAACTTAAGAAAACTTGTAGTTCCATTAATATAGGTGAAGAACCTCTTCAGGTCATCCTCACTATCTTTCCAGAACAGGACTATATCATCTAGGTATCACCCATACAATACCCATGAAGTCCTAAATTCCGAGTTGGTAACAAACAGATCCTCCCATTGTGCCAAGACAATGTTGGCAAACACTGGAGCACAGCACCATTGCAACACCCTGTTTTTGCTTAAAAGATACCCTTCAAAGGTCACAAAATTATTCTCTAATATTATTTCCATACATGTTAAGTAAAGTCAGAATGGTGTTATGATTAAGTGTTGAATTGGCACATAAATATTCATAAAACCATTCAAGGCCAATTTGATGTGGAATAACTGAAAAGAGATCACAAACATTAATAGTGACTAATATGTTACTATCAAAAAACATGTCCTGTTTAACTTTAGTAAGAAAGTCCCATGAGTCCCTAATCACAAGACTACGTGAATCTAGAATGTTTTTGGTCATATTGTCAATGAACTTAGCAATACTATAAATTTTTGAGGCTTTTGCATCCACAATTGCTCTTAATGGTGGGTTTTCTAAGGATTTATGAATTTTTGGTATGCCAAAAATTGCGGGTATTTTAGAATGGCTTATAAGCATATAATTATGGGTTTCTAAGGTAATTTTCCCATTTAATTACAACTGTTCCAATTCCAGGTCAATATTACAATATGCTATATTACTCTCATTTCGTGAAACCTCAAGATAGACATAATTATACAGAAGTTCCATCATCCTGCTGTTATAATCAACCACATTCATAATTACCATGCCCCCACCTTTATAAGGTTTCATTATTCTTATGTCACAATGCTCTAAAATTTCACTTAATAGTTTTCCTTCATCACAGTCCAAGTTAGCTTGACCAGGTTTTTTTATACTTGTTCACTAATAAGTTCCTGATATCAGCTTCACATAGATTCTCAAACAGCTATACTAGGGGGTGTGATGGTGGTAAAAAAATACTAGGCCTACGTGTATCCAAATGGCCAATAATAGTATTGTTATCGTGAAAATGTAAGGCCAAATTAAGTTTTCTTGTTAATAATTTAAGTTGTATAATAGAGTCAGTGAGAATCCCTTCCTTAATGGGAACAAAATTCAAGCCCTTGGATAATAACTCGGCCCACCTGGTGTCAACTCAGACCTGGCTGTAGTTATAAATGTTAAAATCACAGTTATTATTGCTAGTAACTTTAAGTACCAGACCACTATTGTTGTCTTGTCAAAATTGTTGTCAGGGTTTATCTCCTGTATGAACCCCATCTCCCCCTCCAGGAACCCATCCCAGGGTTGTTGCCATTCCTGTAGTAATCCTGTCTCCCCTGTCTCTGGTTCTGTAACCTCTCGACCACCGTAAAGGAGGTTGCTCTAAAGGGAAAAAATTTCCACTATTGCCTTGTGCATGCTCTTCAATTTCATTATCCTCAGTACAAGAAATGTTATTAACAGAAAAACTCTGTTGTCCCCTCAGTGGATCTGGATATGCTCTACCATTCTCATAGTCCACCTTATCCCTTAATAATTTCCTTTCCTTCCTAGTCTTTAATTCAATAAGTTCGGTGTCAACATGATTAAACACAGCATTAAAGTTATTTCATTTCATTTCAAACAACAAGTCATTTTTAATGCTTAAATCTAAAGTGTTAATCTCCCTTAATAACAATGACATTTTACGGTTATTGTCAGATATCAAAATTTGAAGCAATTCACACCCTTGCCTGTTAAAAAATTGTAAAAGTTCTTTATGAAGGTGTGAATCCTTTTCCAGTCCAGTGGGAAATTTCCGCGCAGAGCCCTTAGGCACCTGCTCTCTTTTGGTCCACTCAGTTAAGTATTCATTTTCCAGTTGCAATTTTTTATATTTCAGAAGTAGCCCTCTAAAACTGGAAATTTGTTGATCCAATGTACCTGGGTTAACATGATTATTACTAAAGTTAGAAACTCGATTAAAACCAGTTTCGGTTTTAAGCCATTGCTCAACCGATGCATTAATAGTCACTTCCTGCCTATCGACAGAAACATTCTGAGCCTGTGTGTTACAGCTAAAACCATGGGTGTTAACATGAACTAAGTCAACTTCCTTTTGCTGAAAGCCCGTTCTTTGGGCTGGTGTAATAAACAAATCACTAGTCTCTGAGCCTGTGAATAGTAAATGTAATTCGACCCTAAATAAAGAGGGTTAGACATTAATCTGTCCTCTTTTTTAGATAAATCAGAAACTGTTGCAGTTAAAGTGGATACAGATCTAAGTAGAGTCTGCAGTTCTGCATCGCCAGTGTCACGCATCTGCTCGCCTGCATCCATGACAACAAACAAGGAAAACAGGTAGAGTCTTACAAACAATGAAAAATAAAAGGCAGCTGTTGCAAGACAAAAGCAACACTTGGTAGGTGGTAAATCCTTTATGTCCTTATCCTAGGTGCTAATTTCAGTATTTTGTATTATGAGGAAGTCATTTACCAGACAAAAGCGCTTAATACTGTTGTGTTTGTTTGCACTGTTTTATCTTGGATGAATATTGTCTGTATTTTTCTGGATTTGGAGTTTTTTGCTTATAAAGGATTTACCACCTACCAAGTGTCGCTTTTGTCTTGCAACAGCTGCCTTTTATTTTTCATTGTTTGTAAGACTCTACCTGTTTTCCTTGTTTGTTGTCATGGATGGAGGTGAGCAGATGCGTGACACTGGCGATGCAGAACTGCAGACTCTACTTAGATCTGTATCCACTTTAACTGCAACGGTTTCTGATTTATCTAAAAAAGAGGACAGATTAATGTCTAACCCTCTTTATTTAGGGTCGAATGACATTACTAATTCACAGGGCGCAAAGACTAGTGATTTGCTTATTACACCAGCCCAAAGAACGGGCTTTCACAGCAACCAGGAAGTTGACGTAGTTTGTGGTAACACCCATGGTTTTAGCTGTAACACACAGGCTCAGAATGTTTCTGTCGATAGGCAGGAAGTGACTATTAATGTATTGGTTGAGCAATGGCTTAAAACCGAAACTGGTTTTAATCGAGTTTCTAACTTTAGTAATAATCATGTTAACCCAGGTACATTGGATCAACAAATTTCCAGTTTTAGAGGGCTACTTCTGAAATATAAAAAATTGCAACTGGAAAATGAATACTTAACTGAGTGGACCAAAAGAGAGCAGGTGCCTAAGGGGCTCCGTTTATGGAAATTTCCCACTGGACTGGAAAAGGACTCACACCTTCATAAAGAACTTTTACAATTTTTTAACAGGCAAGGGTGTGAATTGCTTCAAATTTTGATATCTGACAATAACCGTAAAATGTCATTGTTATTAAGGGAGATTAACACTTTAGATTTAATCATTAAAAATGACTTGTTGTTTGAAATGAAATGAAATAACTTTAATGCTGTGTTTAATCATGTTAACACCGAACTAATTGAATTACAGACTAGGAAGGAAAGGAAATTATTAAGGGATAAGGTGGACTGTGAGAATGGTAGAGCATATCCAGATCCACCGAGGGGACAACAAAGTTTTTCTGTTAATAACATTTCTTGTACTGAGGATAATGCAATTGAAGAGCATGCACAAGGCTGTAGTGGAAATGTTTCCCCTTTAGAGCAACCTCCTTTACGGAGGTCGGAGAGGTTACAGAACCAGAGACAGGGAAGGCAGTATTACTACAGGAATGGCAACAACCCTGGGATGGGTTCCTGGAGGGGTAGATGGGGTTCATACAGCAGATAAACCCTGACAACAATTTTGACAACGACAACAATAGTGGTCTGGTACTTAATGTTTTTAGCAATAATAACTGTGATTTTAACATTTATAACTACAGCCAGGTCCGAGTTGACACCATGTGGGCCGAGTTATTAACCAAGGGCTTTAATTTTGTTCCCATTAAGGAAGGGACGCTCACTGACTCTATTATACAACTTAAATTATTTACAAGAAAACTTAATTTGGCCTTACATTTTCATGATAACAATACTATTATTGGCCATTTGGATACTTTTTACCCCATCACGCCCTCTAGTACAGCTGTTTGAGAATCTATGTGAAGCTGATATCAGGAACTTATTAGTGAACAAGTATAAAAAACTTGGTCAAGCTAACTTAGACTGTGATGAGGGAAAACTATTAAGTGAAATTTTAGAGCATCGTGACATAAGAATAATGAAACCTTATAAAGGTGGGGGCATGGTAATTATGAATGTGGTTGATTATAACAGCAGGATGATGGAACTTCTGTATAATGATGTCTATCCTGGGGTCTCATGAAATGAGATTAATATAGCATATCGTAATATTGACCTGGAATTGGAACAGCTGTTATTAAATGGACAAATTACCTTAGAAACCCATAATTATATGCTTATAAGCCATCCTAAAATACCCACAATTTTTGGCATACCAAAAATTCATAAATCCTTAGAAAACCCACCATTAAGACCAATTGTGGATGCAAAAGTCTCAAAAATGTATAGTATCACTAAGTTCATTGACAATATGACCAAAAACATTCTAGATTCACATAGTCTTGTGATTAGGGACTAATGGGACTTTCTTACTAAAGTTAAACAGGACATGTTTTTGATAGTAACATATTAGTCACTATTAATGTTTGTGATCTCTTTTCAGTTATTCCACATCAAATTGGCCTTGAATGGTTTTATGACTATTTATGTGCCAATTCAACACTTAATCATAACACCATTCTGACTTTACGAACATGTATGGAAATAATATTAGAGAATAATTTTGTGACCTTTGAAGGGCATCTTTTTAAGCAAAAACAGGGTGTTGTAATGGGTGCGTGCTGTGCTCCAGTGTTTGCCAACACTGTCTTGGCACAATGGGAGGATCTGTTTGTTACCAATTCGGAATTTAGGACTTCATGGATATTGTATGGGCGATACCTAGATGATATAGTCCTGTTCTGGAAAGATAGTGAGGATGACCTGAAGAGGTTCTTCACCTATATTAATGGAACTACAAGTTTTCTTAAGTTTACTATGAATAGCAATGTAGAACTGATTAATTACTTAGATGTTACCATCAAGAAAGACTTTGAACACAATTGTTTTGTTTCACAACTATATAGGAAACCTACCTATTCAAATTCACTATTGCATTATACAAGCGCACACCCATTGCACCAGAAAAAATCCCTAGTTAAGGGCCAATATGTAAGACTGGCCAGAATGGTGTCTGACGTTGCATATTTCCTTAGTGAATGTGAAACATTAAAAAACATGTTTTGTAAGAGGGCTACCCTGAAACCTTTGTCATAGATATTTTTAATGAAGTTAAGACTAAAAGAATGAATGGTCATTTTCTTGCACTATTAGGGCAAGTGTCCACCAAAAGTCATAATGACTGTAAACCTTTAAATTATGGACGGGTGCTTACTCTTACTTACACATCCAATTTGTATGACATTAAAAACATTATTTCCAAATATTGGAAAATATTTGATGTTGACCCTGAATTATCAGGGAAATTTGGTATTGAACTGCAAGTGGTTTACAAAAGATACACTTCCCTTAAAGGATTGTTTGAAAGGCAAAAATTTGACATCCACAATGGTGGTACCTTTAAGTGTGGGAGGTGTACCCAATGCCCTTATGTTATGGACAGAGAAAAAATCAAGCTCAAAAACTTTGGATATATTTCCAGTTCAAAAAGGATGTACTGTTACACTAAAGGGGTTGTGTATTTGGCCTTGTGTAGATTCTGTGCAAGTTTCTATGTAGGTAAAATTAAGAATGCCCAAAAGTTAAGGATTTATCAACATTTATATGATATCAGAAACAAAAATGAAAATAATGCACTATATAAACATTTGGCTAGTGAACCTACCCATTCCTTCCTGTTCTTTATTTTGGAACAGGTAGATCTGGGACCTCATGGGGGACCTTGAATGAGTATTTGGAATTTGTAGAACTCAAATGGCAAATTAGGCTTGATGCTTATCATGCTCCTAGGTTAAATGATAGAATTTCTTTATCTTCTCTGTTGAAATTAAAATCTATGTTTTTTATTTAGTTATATATATTGTTTAGGGATGTTTTAAACTTTTTATATGTATTATTGTTTTATATTTGGCTTGCATTAAGTATTTGCAGCCTTGTTAATGGAGGAAATGATGTGTCAGTTTATTTGTGATTGGGTAAGCAATGTATTTAAACAGGTGCTAATTTAAGTATTTTGTATTCTGAGGAAGTCATCTACCAGACGAAAGCACTTAATACTGCTGTGTTTGCTTGCACTGGATTATCTTGGATGAATATTGTCTGTATTTTTCTGGATTTGGAGTTTTCTGCTTATAAAGGATTTACCACCTACCACGCGATGCTTTTGTCTTGTAACAGCTGTGTTTTATTTTTCATTATTTGTGCATATCTACACACACGAAATCGGAAATAAATGTAAAAACAATCAGGTAGTGTTAACAGATATTTTCCCCACAGGTTTTACAGGTAAGGAAATGTTGGTAGTAGCTGTATGAAGGGTATACTAATAAACTGTTTAGAACTGTTCAACTGTCCCACCTCATGCCTGCAAATGACAGCAGGATAGGTACATACAACCTGCACTCTTCCCGATACATGTCTCTCAAGTGTCACACAGTCATGGCTAGTGGTCACTGCTGCCAATAACACTGGACACAGATAGGAAACCAGTTGAAATATGCCAGTAGCACACTCACATAACAGCAGTTCAGGGTACCCCTCCTGTGCCAGATATGTAACTTGGACATGTACAAGTCCCCTCTAGTCATGTACCCAGAGTTGTCACAGTTTGTCCCATACCATTCCAGGCTGACAGTTTATTAGGTATGTTTCTGCTACAGAAGCTATGGGCCATAGGCAGGTGTAAAGTGAGGGCAGACCCATAGAGTATTGAGCAGTACTGTTGTGGAAAATAGAAGCATAAACAGTTGTTAATGGACTTTTTGTCTCTCCCCCCACCCCTCATCTGGATCAATAATATAATTCATATACTACGGGTATGTTTTTCTCCAAAACTAATGATGGGACTTGTGTTCTATTATTGTTCATATATTTGATTGGATGCATGTTAACATACCTTGTTCAAATACCATTGTTGGTGGCCTATTGCCGTCAATGTTACTGGCATGCTGTTACAATGCATACTGTTGTTCCATTTATGCATGTGTTTGTTTTGCTATGGACCTGTTTTAAATCTGTTTTATAGGGTTAATTGGAACACCCATGCATGCTGTTATAACTAATCTTGAAATGTGTTGTTCATGACTAACCAACATATATTTTTTAAAACCTCAACACCATAGCACATTTGGGAAGGCAGATCCTGGCAGATCCACATGTCCTGCCTCATCTGGCCATAACACCAGGCCCCAGCATGTCTGGGACCCAACCTGGGACTTCCTCGTCCACTGGTCCTGCACCACCTTTGGGTGGAACCACCTCAGGGGACAGGACCATCCCACCCAAGAGCTGGCGCAGGCAGGAGCCTGTCATCCACAGTCAGTTCCGGGGTTTGGTGTGCAGCACCATCCGAGCAGAGTTGGGTGGGCAGCTGTACTAGATTGTTGACCGCCTGATGCACCTCAAGGGGCAGGCCACCCCTTCTGTCCAGCCCCCAGCTCTGCTACCTTTGCGGCCAAGAAGGAACAGTGGTGACTGCCCATGGGTGGGAACCTCAGTCCCACTGTACCCATTTGGGGGCTCATGGTCTTCAGATTACCAACCACCCTCCCCATAAAAGATGTTTACCCCCCTCATGTGTCATATACCACCTCTGTCTGCTGTCTTGTCTGTCTGAAAATGCAACCTATCCCACCCAACCTACCTCTCCAAACATACCTACAGTCCTTCCCCAACATCCCACTCTCACATTAAAAAAAAGGGCATCTGTTCCCCAAAACAACATTTGCCCCATACATATCTCTACATTTCGCCCCATGTACATTGAAAATAATCAATCAACCCACAGTTTACTCAGCAAATGTCTGTCGCCAACACCCCTCCGTCTGGGGTGTGAGGCTGTAAATTCCAAATTGTACACATTTAATTCACAGCTGTTGTTGCTGAAGAACTGTAGAGCTATGATCCTTTCCTACACCAGTCCTGCACATCCCTAGTTTCTTTTCATAATGTTTTACCCTCTGATTGCCCCCATTTCACCACTTTCTTATCACCCTTTTTTCTTTTCTTTAAAGAAAATTAGCATGGATGTAAGCAGGAGTAAGCAATGCTAAGCAAAGCTAAGTGGACTTAACTGTGTTTTAGCATCGCTTAGCTCTGTGCAAAATAATGCAAACCTGCTTGCAACTGCTTAAAACTGCCTCAATCACTCTGTCTCCATCAGCCCTTGTTCTGCCCATCAACAAAATAATCAGCTTTGGCAAGTCTTAAACCCAGACCAATGTGCACTATAATCACAGTAACATACCACTACACCATCTGAGCTCTGGGAACCTGTTATGCTTTTACATACATATCATTCATTCTGGTCATTTAGTATTAATGAGAAAAGTAATCACTTCCAAGTCTGGAACCCAGGCCCCCTGCACAGCAATCATAGCAAAATACATCTACACTATCTGAGCTGTAGGAAAAGAAAATGTTTTACAAACATATCATGCACAACAGTCATTCGACATAAGGGGAATCATATATCCATAGTATTTATTTATTTATTTATTTATTCATTTAAATTTGTTGACCGGGAGTGTTTTATGTATATGTATATATATATATATATATATATATATATATATATATATATATATATATATATATATATATATATATATATATATATATATATATATATATATATATATATATATATATATATATATATATTCATTCATACATAGATGTATAGACAGATAATCAACCTCTTACTGCAACACACCTGCAAAACTCCCAACAAATGGGGGGATAAAGGGAAACAATAGTGACATCGTTGTAATATATCTGTCATATGAGTAAAAGTCTGCTAAAGTGGCATAGTTTGCTTTAACATACAATGCTAGATAAATTCCAGGTTTGAAACACAAATGAATGTCATTATTTATTGATGTCAATGCTCACATCATCCCAGTGATTTCTCAGAAACCCATAACTGTTATGGCCAACAGACAAAACATATGAGCCACTCATCTGGACAGTGTCTAGACATCTGGACATTTGAGATGTATGACCACAATCATGTAACAGAATGGAAAAACCTGTGACAGCTGCCAATCATCTCACCCATCACTTTCTGAACCACAGTAAGACCAACACAACACTAACCCTAATCAGCTCTGGCCAATTATCCATGTATATCCAAATATATCATGCACTACAGGGATGGAACTGTAGGGAAAAACAGATAGTGGTGCATAAATGTCCACCTACAACCATTTGCACCTCAGTCACAGCAACATTCAGTACCCCAAATGAACTCTAGAGTAGAATGACTGTTTGAACAAACATATCCTGATTCCTAGTCACACACTACACTGATATATACTGACCCAACTCATAGTGTACTGGGAATCCTGAGGTGTTACAGGACATTCCTCAGTCTGCCTCTACAAACATACACACCTGATAGACCACCAGCAGCTGTAGCAGCATGCACAGTCAGATAGAAAAAGGATCTGTGACACTCACATCTGCTACTCTCCCTACTCATCCAAACAGACATCTACACACAACACTACTACACAGTCTTGGCAGCCACTTCACAATGGCCAGACATACATAACTCTCATATGTACAGATTTCCACAGAATGTTTAGGGTGTGAGACCATATTCATGGCCACTGCTACATACCACTTCCAGGAGTCTGCTAAGTCAATGGGATGATACCTTGAGTACAGTCACTAAACAATGATATCACATACCTCTGACCCTCTTACTGCAAGACATCTGGACAAAGCATGACATACTTGGGGACCAGAGGGACAGAAAGAAGGACATATCTCACATTATGATGTTACAAACTGAAACACTTGCCAGTGTCACAGGCTTTGTTGTAACATAACATCCCTGAAGGATATGATGTCTGAAACACCAATGGATGTCAACAGTTACTGACTACAATCCTCACATTATCCTACTGCTTCCACAAAAACAGACAATCTCCGAGGAACAGATCAAACTTAACAGGCAAACCTCTGGGCAGCCTGTGGACATCAGAACAGTTAAGATGTATGTCAGAGACATATCTGGAGCTTTGTTCTCCATGTTGATGGGCTGTCTCCACATGTTTTCTCCTGAGAGTTATTCCCACCTACTGTCTGTGAAGCTGTAGCCACCACACCTCCATAATGTCTTCCACACAGGCAAGGAAAAGGGGCAAGGCACACATGAAGGCCGTAATTATAGCACTGTGTTGCTATGGCATTGGCAAATGGAGAGAAAACACAGCTGCTCTGGATGCAAGTAGTAAGTGGAAGACACTGATTGGTGCACAGGCCATTACTTGCTCATGAGCAGTACCTACAAAAAGCAAGCTGCTGCCTACACAACACAGGTCTCAACCCATCCACAAAAAGACAGACTGCAACTACACAAATCTAAACATTTGCATTGTTGTGAGGAAACTCCTGAGCACTATAACAGGTATGTCAATCATGTAAGCGTGTAATGGAATGGAGAAGGGCGATGTAATGATGTCAAATGGGACATTAAACACTAGGCCATGACAAGACCTGCTGGACCCACGTGCTGCTGTCCACCACCTATGGCCATTTCTGCTTTCCCTGGCCTGCATTGACATGGAGCACATCTCTGGCCCCTGAGTCACCCCAGCAAAGGTCAGCTCATGTATGACTACTAATGAAGTCTCTGTTGTCCAATACTGAGTGTGTCACTGGTAGGCCAGCTACCTGGGATGTTGTAATTATTCATATGTCACCTGTGAATGCTACTCTGATACATATGCTTGTCTTACAAATGTAAGAGATGTACATAAGGTATGTGCATACTACACAACAGGTGCAGATGTGTGTTGAACCGTATGTGATATACTTAGCTCATACCTGACAACTCGAAAAACACCAGCAACAGCAACAACAAAATAAGAAACACAATTCCAGCACTACACCAGCAATACCAGATCACTTTTTAAATAAAGACTTGCTGGTGTAGTGCATACCTGACAACTGCCAAGAGTTTTGCAGACTGACCACATGTCTGCCTCATATTTGTAGTTAGTGCCTCAGACAGTTGTGTTTTGTCTGGCACATCACAGTCAACCTATTAAAGACTGAAGTCATAACAAATCAGCATACATTTCATTGTCAGATTGTCAATCATAGCTCCTCACTAGCACTCTACAAGAAAAATCTTGATGATTGGATGGGTAATAGGAAAATCACCCCGGGGATCACTTCTGTGGTTCTGGTTGACAGGGGCACAGGAAAATAATTTCCTTGGGTGGCGAATGCCAGGGTACCTTTTTGGCTAGGCTTGTATAGGCCCTAGGGCCAATAGTCTAGTACCTACCTATGAACCTATGAACCTATGTCATATCCTGCAAAGTGCACCTGTGAATGTGACACCGTGTTTGCTGGCTACTAAGTGTGTTTCAGCTAGATTCATAAAGTGACACTATTTACTGGCCTTTTCCACCACTCGTGTGCTTTTGTGCAGATGTCTTGCTCTAACAGGAGCTAGGTGTTTCATCATGAAACCCATGTCAATGCAAGCATACCTTGTCCTGTAGGATGCTGACATTTGTGCAGTCACTGACACCTGCTCTCTATCTGTGGACAGCACAGCAAACTTGCCAGGTCACTCATCCCATCATATGTTTAGACTACAAATGGAAGCCCGCAAAGCAACAGGAAGTAGAGTGTTGAGCATTGGCATACACATACACACCTCCAGGCTAAACAGCATGACACATGGGTGATATCCTGAGTGCAGTTAACAGTTGATAAAACACCTACTCAAATCATGGCTAGCTACAGGTCTCCAACCATGACTATGGACACCCACCACACCTATTGGGACTTGCTGGAATCTGTTAGGATTCAATAATCTACCCTGCTTGTGGATTACTTCAAATACCCATCCATAGTGTGCCTGACCTATGCCACCTGAGCATGAACACACATAGATTCCTCGGCTTTGTCAATGGCAATGCAGTGAATCAGCTGATCAATACTCCTACGGTAGATGGGAATCTCATGTACCTGGTCCTAACCAACACAAGTAGCCACTGTAGTACTCCTACAGTGCCACCCCCTTTATAATATCTGACCACATAGCCATCACTGTTCTGATCACCATCTCCCCTGCCCCGCTTTACAGTGTCAAATAGAATGAACTGTACACAAATGAGTATAAATCTCTTCAGAGCAGGTAGAAGTAGCTGTACAGCCAATGTCCCATTTGTTGGAACTGGCAGCAGTGTCCAGGCCCACACCACAATACTATGTGGGCACCTACATAGCTGTGTGGACTCAGCAGTACCTGACAGGACAACATCATCTCCCTCAAGGTAGGGTAAATACCAGTGGTGGACAGCAGTAATACACACATATGATAATAGGTGGAAACAATTGCTGGACAGGCCAAGATAGAACAGGTCCCTCATTGGAAACAATGTCACCTTGGTCTGCACAAGCAAATGAGGGCACAGATGATGCACCAGAAGGCTGTCTTTGATTGCAAATTGGACACATCCCCAAAGGCAAATCACTAGAGCTTCCACACATGTGTCTGCTATTACAGAGGCAACACACAAATCTGCTCTGTAGTGGTGGTCAATAACACCACATGCACATATGGCATAAATATAGGCAACTGGCTGCAGACAGGTGAAGTGTAAACACTACACCCGTGTCCCTCCAGTGGTACACATGTGCATGTATAGCTCCTGATCCCCTCCCCTCATCATCAGGAAGCAGGTCCGTAATGCCCTCTCAAAGACAACACACAGAGGTCTCCACAGGCATGATACCATCCCTGGCTGCATCCCACATGAACACAGGCATGGGCCCTCAGATCCATTCCGCACTGTAGTCAACCACAACTTGAGCACCGGTGTCATCCCATCTGCACAGAGGACAGACACTGTCATACCTATGCACAAAGGTAAAGCAATCAACCTATCCAGCCAGTATTATGCACATCAGCCTAACTAGTCTGTTCTGCAAGGGCATGGAAGGCAATATCAAGCACATTATGAACAGGGACATCGGCAACATCAAAATGCCTGGGCTCACACACCATGGTATTGTCAAAGGGAGATCAAGCATGGTAAACATGATCAACCTCTCTGCAGTGGTCAACAAACACAGGGACGAGGGAAAGATGGTGAATAATGCCTACCTTCACCTAGGCCACTCCTCTCACACTAATCCCCAGGTGGACAGGATACACATGCCTACACAGCTATGCACCAATCTGTAGGTTACCAGATGGATAGCTAACTGGCGCAATGATAGTACCCACTCAGTCAAACTTGTACAACCCACCTCTAATAGTAGATTCATCCACAATGGTGTACTCCAAGGATTGGTCTGGGTCCTCTACTGTTTGAGATATATGTATCTGAGGTACAAGACAAAAGCAGTGTTTGTGGCTGACCGAGTGCACGGATCCTTGCAAGCTGCCCTCTGTCTTACATTCCCCTACTGAAGTGACCATCACACAAGAGACACTCACCCAATTACTGACTGGTACAAGAAACATTACTGCAAACGGAATGCCAGGAGAGGGATCATTCCCCCTGCTGTGGCTGATGTCAGCCACACTAAGTATGACAGTAATAATTTACTGAGCATGCAATGAGTTGTGAGGTGACTTGTGCACTGAGGTTGGTAGCAAACTGACAGTTTCCCACCATGTGGGCACCATTGTATGGAAGGCCGTCTAGATGGCCCACCTCACAAATATGAGTATGTCTTTGTAGGCCATAGTTAGATGTAAAGTGATCGCAGACTTCTACAGTATTGAGCATTACCATTGTAAAAATAGAAGCCTATGCAGTTGTTAATGTACTTTTCTTCTCTCCCCCACCCCTCATCTGCATCACTAATTATTAGTCATATACTACTGGTATGTTTTTACCAAACCTAATGTTGGGACATGTGTCACAATATTGTTCATATTATTAATTGGTTGCATGTTAACATACCTTGTTCAAATACCATTGTTGGTGGCCTGTTGCCATCATTGTTACTGGCATGCTGTTACAATGCTCACTGTTGTTCCAGTTATGAATTTGTTGTGTTTGCTGTGTAACTGTTTCACATCTGTTATTTTGTGTTAATTTGAACACCCATGCATGCCTTTAAAATTAATCTTGAAATGTTTTGTTTATGAGTATCCAATATATCTTGGAAATCCTCAACACATTAGCACATTTGGGAAGGCCAGTCCTCCATCTGGCCTTGGCACTGAGCCCCAGCATGTCTGGGACCCACCCTGGAACTTCATCTTCTGCAGGGCCTGCACCTCCTGGGTGCAGGCATGGAGATGAGCCCATCATCCACTGTCAGTTCTGGGGTATGGTGTGCAGTGTCATTTGCACTGAGTTGGGTGGCCAGCAGTGCCAGATGGAGGGCAGCCTGGTGCATCTTGAGTAGCAGGCCGCCCCTCCTGTCCAGCCCCCAGCAAAGCCACCATTGGGGCTGTGAGGTGCTGTCATGACTGCCTGCAGGTGGGGATGTCAGACCCACCGTATCCATATGGGGGTCATGGGCTTCTGATTCCCAAACACCCTCCCCGTCCAAGAGGTTTACCCCTCACATGTGTCTTACACTACCCTTGTCTGCTGTCTTGCCTGTCTTGTCTGTCTCCCTACCCAACCTACCTCCCCAGACTTACATAGACTCCTCCCCTAACATCCCACTCTTACCTTAACAAAGAAAAAAGGGCATCTGTCCCCCCAAAAAGAATCGCCCGATATATATGTCCATTTCGCACAAGTGTCCATGGGACACATGTAATCTGGTCCAATTGGCTTGACGACACATGTCTGTTGTCCTCACTCCTCTCTCTGGGGTTTGAGTGTTCAAATACGCCTCCAGATTCTGTACAAATGCACAGCTGTTGCAGTATAAGAAATGGACAACTATGGACCTTTCCTACACCCATCCTGCATATCCCTAGTTACCTTTCATATTGTTTTTCTTTCTGCATCCCCCTTTCTCACCACTTCCCTATAACTCCTTTTTATCTTTTAAAGGAATTAGCACGGGTGTAAGGGGAAGTAACCAATAATCCAAAATGGAACAGCTGAAGAAGAAAAACCAATAACACCACAAACTTCAGTTGTTTTCCAAGCCCAATAAGGTGACCTCGTTAGCGAATTATGTACAGAATACAGACATTTTATTTAATTTGTTCACAAGTATCCACACAAACAAAACAGACTTAGCGCTTTCATTTCCTACCATGGAAACATCATCAGAGTCAATGTCTAAGTTCCCGCCTTTACTTAAATAGACCCAACACCTAATTACCTTGATTAATTAATTATAACTTCATATTAAAAGATACAACAACCTAAAACCGTAGTACTTTTCATGTATATTCATAAAATTCATAGCCTTTCATGCATTAACATAATATCTTACAACATTATATATAAAGATTATATAAAAACCTAAACATCATATACAAATATAAATATACCTATTAATAAAAAAAACTTTTCTCCTAACTTAAATACTTTCATGTATCACATATATTTTTTAAAAAATATAAAAAATGTTTTAAAATAATTTTTTACTTATTTAATCAACTTTAACCATTAATACTTGTTTGCTTTAATTTTAAGTGCTGGCATAAGAGAAATATGGTCATTATAAAATGTAGAGGGCTCATGACCGATAATAGTATTTTAAGTGAATGTTTAAGACACGAGATTGTACCGAAGGGACTTTGTATTAACAGATTTCCCAACAATGTTTGTGTAGGGACAGAATTTTTTAAAGAATTGAAAAATGTTTTTAATGAATGTGGTTTAAATGTTGTTAAGCTCATTATAAGGAACAATGAAAAATGTTTGCTAGTGCTGGCAAATTAAATTCAAATATTGAATGATAAAATGCATAAGGATTTTCTTTTTGGGGTGGAAGAGATGAAAAAGAAATATGCATATATATTTAAGGATGTTGAGATTTATGAAAGAAACAATTGGAAAAGGAAGATTGGTAAGTTAGAAAGGGATCTAACTGATTATAGGGAAGGGAAAGCATACACCATCAAAGGGATTTATAATAAAAGAAATGACAAGAGAGATATGGGATATGTATATGAAGGAAGGCACAGGAACAACAGTGTTGCTGAAGTGATAGAAGAACAAGCTGGGGACATTCCTTTAGAGTTGGGCCCACCAAGATCGGAAAGAATAAGGAATTTAGCTGCTCAGCCTACATATGCACAGATTACATTGAGGGGTGTAGGGAGACAAGGGAGGGGTCAACAAGGAGTTCATTGGAACAACCAGAAGAATTATGCACAATCAATGTACCCACCCAGACAGTATTGGGAGAGGAGGTAAATATTGGTAACACTGAGCATGTTGGTATTATTAAGAAAGCTTGTATATATGAGAAGGACAACTTTAAAATATACACTATGCTAAAGTAGAGGTGATGAAAGATATTTTCAGCTTTTTAAAAAAGGGTTTAAATTTGTCCCAACTAGGAAAGGGAACTTGGCCAATACTTTATTGGACACTAAAATGTTTGTAAGAAATTTGAATTTAACTACTAATTTTGAGGATAGAGGGGCAAGGAATGGCCTATTTAAAAAGAAAAGTACTATCAATCCCCCGTTGGTACCAGATTTACTTAATTTTGAAACTATTGTGAATAACGAGATAAAAAATTACTATAGGAATAGAAAGAAATGGTACTTTAATAATATGTCTGGAAAAAATGGAAGTGATGAAGGAAATTATTAATGATAAAGAAATAAGAATTATTAAACCAGACAAAGGGGGATGGGTAGCTATTATGCAAAACTGGGAATATATAGGGAAGATGCTTGGAATTCTAAATGTGGAGGGTCGATATAGACAGGTAACACGAAATGAAATTAATATAGCCTACCGTAAAATAGATTTGATTTTGGAGGATAATTTGATGCAAGGGGCTATTGATAAAACACTATATGAATTTTTGAGTGTACCTAAACCATTTATTTATAGCATATTTGGAATTCCGAAGACACATAAGAATCCCGTGGACCCACCTATGAGACCTATTGTCTTTGGCTATATATGTGGAAAAAAAGTTAAAACCATATCAGAAATTCTATCCACATATACTTGTGAATTCAAGGGATTTTCTTACAAAAGTAGGGAATTTAATGTATGATGCGGAATACATGTTCATAACAGTAGACGTCAAAGATTTGTTCTCGGTAATTCCGCACAAGTTAGGACTCAAATAGTTAGAGGAAATGATGGCAGAATTTGAGTTTTTGGATGGTAGAGATTTTAATTAGTACTTGAGAGTGTGGAGCTGGTTATGAAAAACAACTTTATATATTTCCAAGGAGAGTTATACCATCAGATAGATGTGTGTGCCCCTATAGTGGTAAATCTAGTATTATTGTATTGGGAGAAATATTTTACATTTGATTCTGGATGCAAGCAGTATATAAAAGCGTATTTTAGATTTTTGGATGATATATGCTTGGTCTGGAAGGGACCAAGACAAGAAATAAATAATTTTGTGAGGTATATTGGTCAAACTACAGACTTCCTAGAATGTACACATGAAATATGGGAAGAAAATAACTTTTTGGATGTTACTATCTTGAAAGACAATAGAAATAAAAAATTTAAATCTAAATTGTATAGGAAGGAGTGTTTCTTTAATTCATATCTACATTATAGTAGCAATCACCCTATTAATCATAAATTAAATATTAATAAAGGTCAGATGATAAGGGCGATACGTTTGACATCTGAGGAAGAAGATATGAGGATGGAGTTAGACTATATACAGAGGTTGCTTGAAGAAAGGGATTATCCTTTAGAGACTATAGTGAATACTAAGCAAGATGTTTTGAAAGGGTGGAATGAGAAATATATACCGTTAATAACAAGTGGGCATAGTAACAGTAATGGTATGCAATTAGTACAAAGGGAGCTAGATGAAGGGAAAGAGACAGAAGTATATATATGGTACTGATGTACAATCAAGACACTAAGGATATTAAGAAAATTATATATAGAAACTGGACTTTATTCTCATCTATGCCCAGTAGTATTAAAATATTTTCTAAGAAGTTAAAATTTGGGTATAAGAAAAACAGGAATTTGAAGGAAATTTTTGAGAGGGAACAGGTAGTAAGAAGTAAAAGGATGGTGAGCACGTACAAATGTGGTAGGTGCCCACAGTGTCCATTTGTGTATAACCAAAGGGTTTTAGATATAGAGCATATAAACTTGACATTCTACCCTAAGTGTTATTATAATTGTCAGTCAAAGGGTATAGTGTATTTGGCGAAATGTATATGTGGCTCATATTATGTGGGAAAGACAGAGCAGAGTCTGAAACAAAGGATATATGAGCACACATATGATATTAATAGGAAGAGGGAAACTAATGCCCTTTATAGACATACAGTAGTATGCCCACAGGCTGATTTTAAGTTTTGGGTCATAGTGCAGGGTATAAGAAGTGAAAGAGGTGGTGATTGGGAAACACAACTTGAGTTATGGGAATTTATATGGCAACTGCAATTGGATGCTTGCAACCCACCAGGACTCAATTACCATATTTCACTTATGCCAGCACTTAAAATTAAAGCAAACAAGTATTAATGGTTAAAGTTGATTAAATAAGTAAACAATTATTTTAAAAATGTTGTTATATTTTTTTAAAAAAATGTATGTGATACATGATAACGTTGAAAGTATTTAAGTTAGGAGAAAAGTGTTTTTGTTAATAGGTATATTTATATTTGTATATGATGTTTAGGTTTTTATATAATCTTTATATATAATGTTGTAAGGTATTATGTTGATGTATGAAAGGCTATGAATGTTATGAATATAAATGAAAAGCACTATGGTTTTAGGTTGTTGTATCTTTTAATATGAAGTTATAATTAATTAATCAAGGTAATTAGGTGTTGTGTCTATTTAGGTAAAGGCGGGAACTTAGACATTGTCTCTGATGATGTTTCCGTGGTAGGAAATGAAAGCGCTAAGTCTGTTTTGTTTGTGTGGATACTTGTGAACAAATTAAATAAACGGTCTGTAATCTGTACGTCATTCACTATCAACGTCACCTTATTGGGCTTGGAAAACAACTGAAGTTTGTGGTGTAAGTGGAAGTAAGCAGGAGTAAGTGGGATTACGAGTGTTTGTGGGATGCTAAGTGAAGCCAAAACAGATTAAGCATCTCTACGGCTAACCATACCTTGGCATCGCTTAGCATCATGCAAAGCCATGCAAACCCACTTAAAACAGCTTTAATCACTCTGTCTCCATCAGCCACTGTTCTGCCTAGCAACAAAATAATCACCACTGTCAAGTCTCAAACCTAGAACCCTATACACTACAGTGAGAGCAATGTACCACTATATATATATATATATATATATATATATATATATATATATATATATATATATATATATATATATAGAGAGAGAGAGAGAGAGATGTACATAACATGTAGTGCAGTTGTACATTAGAACCATACCTCTCAACCTCTTGGTGTAAGACATCTGGGCAAAGGCTTTCAAAATGGGGGGACAGTGGGTTAAAAGTAGGGACGTACTTTATATATTGACTTTAGAAACGTAGACAGTTGCAAGAGTAACAGAGTTTGTTTCAGCATACATTTTCTGAAGGATATGAGGTCTGACACTGAAATGTATGTCAACATTTACTGACAGGAATCCTCAGATCATCACAGTGATTTACCAGAGAAATACAAAATATTTGTGGAACAGACTGAAAATATGAGCAATAAACCTGGACATTCTGAAACAATCCAGTCAGTTGACAGATATGCTCAGAACCCCATACTGCAATGAATGTGGACCAAGCCTGACAAAGTGGGGGAAGAAAGTCATGAACTTAGAGAATTAA